>NW_009647955.1:3955231-3982592 GCF_000708025.1 Charadrius vociferus
TATTTGAGATTTTTCCTGGGCTTATGAATTGGCTGAGTTATCACAAAAACATCAAAAGGCACAGTGAAACAGCCAACAAATGCCAAGTTTCAAGTCACTGCTTTAATAGTAAGGAACAACATTTTTTCTTAACATGTGTAGTCGTATGATTTTTTTTTCCCATACCAGTTCTAGAACAAAAGTTTAGTTTTGGGGTTTTTTTTAATCTCATCTGTGGGAAATATTCTCTTTGAACGGTTTAAATTAGCAACGCTATAGGCATGAAAACAGGACCCGGTAATGCAAAATGACAAGTGTCACTACCTGCACCACTGTAATTCATGGGAGGCTTAACATAAAAAACTATTCATTATTTACACATGAACTGAGACTTTTCCACCCTCCCAGAGGAGGAGTGCTCCATATTGTAACTGCTTGTATTATGATTATTTCTTTAAATTGTTGTCATTGCTGATACATTTCCATACTATTTGCACAGACGTTTTTTGAAAACATAGGAAACATTTGCCGAGTTTGTTTCTTCTCAGAGACATTTTGGCTATTTTTCTTTCCTTCAGTCACTGATCATTATTTTTTCTATATGTGCTTGGACTTTTCCACATGATGGTTCAATGCAGCAAACATTGATTTAAGTTTAAAAGAGGTTATATTTCTGATCTGAACTTCTTATTTTAACAAGCAGGTGTCAAAAACGGAGAAGCCTGGTTTCGTTTAACTCCTCAGCACTGTGAGAAGGCCTTATAGGTAGCATCAGATAAAAAGAAGTTTCTTCTTTAACCCTAAAGATGAAGAGCTGCTGGATAAAAGAAAATACAGCACATCACATTTGGTGAGCACAGCTAGTACTGCCCACTAAAAGAGATTTTCTATCAATGAGAGAAAAGACCTGGTTTTGTTACTAAAGAGTAACAAAAGAGGGATCAAATTCCGCTCAACGGGACTAAAATGTAGCAGCACAAACCTACAGAAACCTGAGCAAAATGGTATTTGGTTAATTCCCCTCTTCCTAGATGCTCCTTTGGATCTAGTTCAGCAGCAATGCAAAAAATATGTTATTCCATCAGAAGGAAGCTCTTTAAGAGTTTATAGAAGGGGAACTACTGTCTATAAACAGGTGCTCTGATTCTCAAGTAACACTCCAAGAACAGGCAAAAAGCCTGCAGAGGCACACAGCCTGTCATCCCATACGATTCATGCTCGAAAAAGGTAAATTAAACAAATACCTTCCTTCCAAAGTCACACCCTGCTCTCACTATGGCTCAAAGGCTCAATGAGCTAAAACTCTAGTCAGAATATGATACCAGTTTTCAACATATTCTCAGGCATTCTATTGTATTTTTTAAAAATGTAGTCTGAAGCACAACACAAAAGAAAAAGTATTCTTACCGTACAACATCAAAACTTTGAACTGTATCATTCCAGAAATACTTCACGCTGTGATGTGTGAAATAACGAATCTGCAAGGGCAAAAGACAGATATTAAACCAGCACCACTTCATGCCTCTCTCCCGACTGACTTTATTCTGAACAGCGATAGAATGTGAATTTATAAAAATGTCACACAGAAATGAAAAATTTCTTTCAAAATAGTATTTCAAGCATTCCACAATTTCCAGTAGCAAGTTATTGAGGAAAAGATTTGTGCTCCGCCCAAAGAATAAGTTAGCCTTTTAGACAAAAGTAGCAGCTCACATGTACTGTATTGTGAGTGTTTAATCTAGATACTACTTGACATACTTTGAAAATTAGCAAGCGTAGTATTGCAAGCTTACTTACAGGCAAATATTTTTTCAAATCATTTTTATTCTCTTCTGCAGCAGATTCACAGAACTGAACAGCATGGCCATTTGAAACCTTGTGTACAATAGGGTTAGGATTCTGTAAAGGATTGGCTCCCAAAGAAGGCATAATGCGAACCTTTGCACAAAACCATATCTTGAATTCATCCTTAAAAAGAGAAGAAAAAAAACGAGTTGGTTGAAACACCATTTAAACAGCATTTTACTACAACAGCTGTAAAAATTTGTCAACAACAGACGATAGATTACCAGAGCCCATACATAACTACAGAAGATCTCCCCAAGTTAAGATCGGCTATCTTAAGAATTAATTTTCCTTCCACAATTCTAAAAGTGTATTTTTAGCACTGAAAGTTTGTGGGGTGGTTTGGTTATTTTTTTTTTTTTTTTTTAAGCAATGAGTCTTGGTACTTGAATTTTGACATCTTCAGCCCTTCACAATTTAATATGTTTTTTTGCAGGAGGAGGAACTGTGGGATTCCTATGCATTCAACTGCACCCACCCTGCAACTTCAAATAACTGAGGACTTAACACAAGATCATAACCACAGACTGTACACAGCGATTGCGGAGGAAGAAAATCACTTGAAATCAAACCACACTTGGGTCCACTGTTACATCTTAATTCAACAAACGTATCTTTCCTGAACAAGGGAGGGAAAACCTGAAAACCATGTTATCGGGTTATATGAACAAGGTATCTGTTCAGTAACTTTTGATGACAACAGCATTCACGTATTTAATTCTTAAAATCCAAAAGCAAAGACTTTCTTTTTGCTACGTCCTCTGCAAAGAGCTGTCAGTCTTCCCATGTGGGCAGCACAGCTACATACAATACCAAGGAGCACAGTTCTGCACTGCTGTAAAACCAATGATTTTGTTTACACTGTAGGCAACGATTTGTGTATTTTTAGCAAGCGACAAGAGGGATGTGAAACAACTGCAAACTGGGAGAAGCACACCCTCCTATAGACTTACAGTTGTTCTCAGCAGAACCACTTCACAGTCTTTAAGCGTAGTCCTTTTGCACGTTGCTTTCACACGCCACTGAGGCATCCAGTAGAGGAGGAGGAGAAGAAAGCCACCAGAACAGATCACTCCTACAGTAACTAGCACCAACTTCCATCGACACAGATCATAACCATAGATCTCCTGCATGGAAACAGAGAAACAAATAACAATGACCCTCTTTAATTGCTCTGGCTCGGGAAGCCAACATTAATTTTTCTTAAAGTGCGGTATTTAAAGCGAATCAAATTTCAAAGCCATTTTCTCCTTTTTCTTTTCTGGAGAGAGGAAAGACTTGAAAAACTTAATACATGACAGGGAGGCAACAAAAAGGAGGACTGTTTTGCTCAGTCAGAAATAGAAACATCAGTAAAAGCCTCAGAAAGGCAGAGCGTACACAGTGTTTACAACATTTCATTACAGGATCCGTCTCCTCTCAGCACTGCTCCCTAAGAACTCAGGTTGCCGCTCAACCTGCCTTAACTCTCAGTGAATGACCAAATTTTTGACCACAACCTTGACCTAGCACAAGCCAACTAAGCAGTTAAGAGTAAAAGCATATTTGGTTTTGCCAAACGTTGATTTTACCACATTAGCATTTGATTAGCTAGCATACACAGCTTCGAATGCTAGTATAGCGTTAGGTTTCGTTGCTAGCAGAATTTTATACTTTCTAAACATGCATGTAAATATATTTGTCAAACACTACTTTTTAGTAGAGAAACTGGCTTATTTTGCCTGCCGTTTAACACGAAATGCTACTGTGAAACATTAGAAACTGTAAGCTGCACTGTCAAAGGTTCTGTAACTTGCACCAGCTGGAAAAAGCTTCTTCTCCCATTAAAAAAAAACCCACAAAGGCACTAAGTACTAAGTGTGCCTTAGTCAAAGGCAAGTACTAACTTAACCTGATGACAGCCAGGAACAGAAAATAATTCAGTGACTTACTGGATGCTGTGTTACATTCCTGAGTTTCACATTACATCATTAGATTATATTTCCTGCTGCAAAAGGGCAATGAAGTTTCCCATTGAGTCCCACCTACATTGTTCATGTTGACACCAAATTTTTGCAATTTTTTTTTTGTAGTTTCCATTAAACAGTATTAGAAATTGTTTAAGCTCCTTTCCTAAAAAAAAAAAAGGCTTTTCAACAAGTTCATTTTGGAGCCCTCTCGGCTGACAAAGAGCAGAAACAAACCCCATTCTCTGGTAGCCCCAAAGCACTAGAGTCAGCATTGACTCCTTACCAATAAAAACAAGCGGGTGAAACACAGTGGGAGAAGTTAATGCTTCTTTGGGGACAAAACAAAATTATTTCTTCCAAAAAGCATTTATTTTAGTGATCATTTTTTGCTAGAAGGTATATATGCCTGCTCTCCTTATTAGAGCTGGTGTAGTGAAGAGCAGTTTTTCTCAGGAGCATGCAGAAAGAAGCAACAAGGACTTCAATTCACAGGAATCTACCATTTTGTAAAACAAAAACCCCTACAAACCCCAAATATTTTCTGCTGTCTCCAGAATGGGCTAGAAATTTAAAGATCAACTGCCACTATTTGCTCGTCAAAGCTAACTATGTCTCCCAGGACAAACAACAAGAGATATCGTTGCTCTAGTAGGAAGCAAAGTTTACATGCTACCAAGATACCCATAAAATTGCTCGCCATGCTTTAGGGAGTGGGTCTTATCTGCATAAATATGAATATGCAAGAGCATGCAGAGTACAGTCAGAGTACAGAGCATTAACCTGCTTTAAATGAGCTCCAAGACTCGGGGTGGGAGAACAAAACCAAACACTTTGCTTCCATTTTACGTCAAAAAAAAAAATTAAATACCAAAATCTTTTATCTATTGGACTGCTGACCTCAATGTAGCAAACCCAGAACCTTTGCAAAGGCTTTCAACAAAAACATTCCCTATCCCAAGCCTAGATTTCTTTAGACCAAAAAAGACTATCAAGGATAACCTTATAAAATTGCTAAACTCATTTAAAGTGAGACAGTCCCCTCCTTGATGAATATGCCCCATATAGACAGAAAACCATGAAAGTGTGTTTCTTTCCCTGTATAAATATAGGTGAACAGAATGCATTACCATCTCATCCTCCTCTGCTTTATTGACAAATTTCTTTTCTTCTTTCTCCATGTTTAGTACAATAAGGAACTTCTCAGCTTGAGATATGGAAGACCTTTAACAACAAAATAATTAAAAATTGAAACAACGTTACTGATCTTATATCTAAGTATTAGGTTGCTTTGAGTTATTTTCTGCAAGTGTACACATAAAACACACTCACAACGTATTAATATAGATCTTAAATTCGCACTGTTACTACTGGAAACTAGTAATGCCCCAAGGAGCTCTAGTAAAGCTTTAAGATTGAACACTGGACAAATACAAGTGAAATATTGCAGAAACAGCAGACTTTGAAGGAAGGAAAATAATTTACACCAATTTAACTGGGTTACATTCTACGTGCAGCAAGCGGGTTTTGGTACATTCTACAAACTTCACTATGGAAATGTAAATTAAATCTGTAAAAAAAAAAAAGCTTAGAAGTAGGTCAAGATTACACACTTCTATCATTCCATACTGTAATAGCTCCAATCAGATGCTTTCAGAAGCCAGGCTATCCTCCACAAGGAAAGGCATCGTACCCCCGAGATGTGCTAAAAAGTTTAGTCCCCAGTTTAGTATTTCAAAATCAAGACATGCTTAATGGTCAGTTAGTCTCTTCCCTTCTTGCCAATTCTTTTACCATTCAATTTGTATCAATGGGCTCATCTCTTATTGCAAATCTTATAGTTGCAAATCTTGAACGGTGCTTTGAGGATAGATTATGATCACAAGTTTCATGAGTAGTGAAAGGCATGAAAAAATATGAAACTGTCTATGAGATGAACATATCGTAGACAGATCCCTATTCCAATAGGGAAGAACTACAAACAAAAGGCTACAATGTACTATGAGGCTCATCAGAAGTTTCAACATCACATAAACAACAAAAAAATAAAAAGATACCAAGTCAAAAAGCTACATTTTTGAAATTAAAACCGCATTCAACCTTCATTTGGCCACTCCTGTACATGTTAATTGTATACTATTTATAATTAATGCACCCATATCATATTTCCACAGACCACCTATCATAGTTAAAACCACTGAATAGCCAGTGGTCACCTGCCAAGGCATGGATTAACTATCATTCGCTGCACTGGCATTGCACAGCCTTTGTTTTTATTTACTGCACATATAAAAATCTCTCTGAAGACAAGCACTTACTACCACAGCCTATAAGCAGTCCTCAAGCATTAAGGATTCACTGTCATAGCACAAGTAGTTATTGCAATTGCCATTTTTCAGACAAAATGCTGTTAAAAAAAAAAATCAAGGTAAAAGCCATCCACTTAACTTCACCTCAGCTGTCCACTGAAGATGAGGATGCCACTATTCAAAATACTTAGTATTAGGCAGCGTTATGATAAAAGCACAATCATTACCAAGTTCTTTGCTGTCATTAACTCCTCATTTTCACAAATCAAATCACCAGACTTCAAGTCAGATCCTCTCGAAGCCAGCCCCTGGATCCATGCACTTACATTCAGCAGCAATGCCGACTTCAAAAGGTCCTTCCGCCCAACTCCTGCAATTTATCAACATCACTGCATCCTCACATGTTTTCTGCAAGCCAGCACTTCCCTTCCAGTTAAGCCAATAAATGAAACAGGAACACAACAGAAAAGGTTTCTGTTGCTGTCCAAACCAGCATCTTCTCAGATATCTACTCCCACTGCTGAATAAGGTCTTAGTGGAAGAAACGCACACTCAAAGCAAAGAACTGCATCACAACGCAGGGCTCAGCCACAGGTGAAAAACAACTCCACACTTCATAAATTGAGTGCTTGATATAGTTTGTACTTTGTTCTGTATGGAAGGAAGCTAATTTGATAACAACTGTTGTCTTTGACAGAAACACCAGCTCACGCTCCTTGAAAATTTTCTATTACTATCCCAAGACTGAACTATGAATACCTTTCTTACTGCAGATTAATTTGGAAATTAAGCCAAAAGATGTGTACCACTGATACTTGCTCATGTGTGACACAAGTCACACAAGTTCTAAACACATTTTTG
Source organism: Charadrius vociferus (assembly GCF_000708025.1). Lineage (NCBI taxonomy): Eukaryota > Metazoa > Chordata > Aves > Charadriiformes > Charadriidae > Charadrius > Charadrius vociferus. The sequence goes on from NW_009647955.1 coordinate 3,962,172, forward strand.
TTTAAATTGCCACTTTTCTTAAATAAACAGCTTTTTATCTTGGGAAAAAATACATACATGAAACCAGTTGAAATCTGTCCTAAACCTACAAGGACTGCTAAGAAATCTCCTGAGAACAATATTTTAATTAATAACATCAAACAAGTTTATGTACACCGTACAAATCAAATTTTCTATCAAGAAGCCATGCAGCCAGGAAAAGTTGTGTAGTCGCAGAATTATACTTTTAATAGAGTTCACAGCTCTGTGATAGAATTATTAATTTATCATACTTGAATTAGTCTCCTCTTAAAACAAACATGCGTTTCCCTGCTATTAGTGTACTGCAAGATCAAAAGCAGTGCCTGAAGGCAAAACTCCAAACTTGATGAACACATCTAGCAACAGCCGTACTTGATACAGGAAAGCACTAGGTGGCAAAATAAATGCAGAGAGCTTCAAGATCAACAAATCTCAAGCGAGATTTCCATATGGCCAACATGTCAGAACAGGCACCTTATGGGACACCGCGGCAGCATGAGAGAGAAGCGCAATTGTGGTAATTTAGGGCAGTTCCACAGCTGGGAAGAAGCATCAAGTCTTCAGCCTGAAGAAGCATGAAGGGAAATCTCAGCACTGAGAGCACCAGTGATAATTCTTGTGATTCAATGAGTTCTTTGAACAGCTGGGTAGAATCACACAGGGAATACACGAGGAGCATTAGGAGGCTATTTTTGACTTGTGTCATTAGCTCCATCTGCATTATTTTATACAGACTCATTTACTGAGCAACCTTCAAATAACACACATTCTCATTATTTCCCATACTGTCATTTTCTGTATTAAACTCAAATTCAAGTCTCTAAACTTAGAAAACATGAGAAATCTTGTCTTAGTTGATAGGTTATGAAAATCATTACGATTCAGCAATGAAGAACAGCACCCTTTCTCCAATCTTACCCCTTTTGGCACATCATCAGCCCAAGCTCATCATCAAGAGTTCAAACCCATAACTGCTTTGGGTTTGTTTCTCACTGCCCTGCTGAAAGTTGGGGTCGAACACCACCACCTCGAGCTCCACACAGTTGCCCTCTTTGGGGATGACTGCTGGGGCAGACTGAAGAAATAAGTAGCAGCATCTCACAAATACAGAAGAGACTTCAGTAACCTGCATTTGATCTTTACCGCCTTCTTTCCATAACACGGTGGGAAATTAAACATTTCAATACCTTAAATATTTAATTAAATATTTAAATATAAGCCTTGGACTTTTCAGACTACAAGGGAATATGACATTTTACTAGTACTCAGACTGAAGTGAGGTTGAAATCCACTCACAAGTAGTAATACATAGTCAGGAATATTCAAATGTAAGGTGCCTCTGAGGCAAGGACTGCCACTCAGCCTCTCGCTGGCACTAGTTCCCTGGAGTGAACAGCTAGAGAAGTCCTTTCCCCTTTAACAAACTGCAAATAGCAACCAAAAAGCACTCTTGATTCCTTTTAAAGAAAGGGGCCAAAACCAACAGAAATGGTGAAAGTTATTGTCGCTCTACTTACATAATTTTTACTCATTGAGCTACTGTTGTATAGGGTCAGAAAAGTAGGAAATATCAAAAAGGTCTGTAAAAGAAATGCTGAGACTAAGAGAAATCACTTGCAACATTTTAGAACATAGGTATAAATTTAAATGGTATAGCATTCAGCTGAACAGTGTCTGAACTGCAAGTACTTCTAAGAGCATACCTTTGAATCACGAGCTTAAACAGAAAATCTGCAACTTTGTAAAAAAAAAAAGTATATCAAAATTAAGTCAAACTGCATTTACTATTTTTGAGTATGTAACTATGAGCAGGACAGCACTTGCAGTTTCAGATTAAAGTTAATATTATCTTGGAGCTAAAGCAGATCACAAATTGGATCACTGGAGATACTACAGCAGCGCGCAGACCCTAAAGGTATACACATCCCCTCCCCCGGTGAAAAAAATGTTGCACCTTTTCTGAATTACTACAGCAATATCTATTTGTTGATCTATCCTGACTAAAAAACCAGGATACCAAGCAGTTCTACCAAAACATTTACAGGCAATAAACATTTGTAGCAACAGTATAAAAGGTGCAAGTGAAATCATGGCATATTTATTAAGGAAAATGTAAAAGAACTACAGCAAGTCTCAATCAGTAAGCCTAAAGAGTTCTGCAAGCCACACTTTTGAAGGACTACTAGCTTATCTGAAGTCAGTTTTCTAATAGTTGGCATAATTAACAAACTACTTCAGTGCAAACTTTACCCTTCAAGTTTGATTCAGGGTAAAAAAAATTTAGAACTTTTGAGATCTCCTGCAGTCACTGGGTAATTTAACTACCAAGTTTCTCAGGTGAAAATATAATTTTGACAGTTCAAGTCTTCAGTAAAATCCATATATGCATATGCATAAAAAAATTCTCAAGAAGTTACATAGGCGTATGCTCTGTCATTCCTCTGCTTGAAATAACACACGTAAATAAACTTACAAGCTTGTATCTTAAACATTCCCTAGTTTATTCTTTTCAGATATTTATAAAAATCCCGAGATAACCAAAGGAGTTTCTCTTACCAACAAGCAGTCCAGCAGCTGTCCTCTGCACTTGCTTTCGTTGTCATGAGTTAGCGAGGCAGTTCTTAATAACTGAGACCCTATCTACAAGGGAAGTCCTGACAAATGAACTATTTTGTCTAAAATCTAAAAAAAGTCTCCAAGGGCTTTTCAAACTGTTATCAAAAGATTAACATATCAAAGAAAATTTGGCACTGCTCGGAATGCCTTTTTTTTTTTTTTTTTTCCTTCTTCCCTCCAGTGTGGCGAACCAATGCGGGCCTGTGCCGGGCTGGCCGGAGGCGGCTGCGCTTCCAGGCATCACCCGCTGCTCCAGATCCTTCTGTTCCAACCACAAACGCCTCTCCGGGAGCCTGCGGACAGTTTCAGCTCTGTGCACCAGTCCCGATGCTATCGGTCCAGCTAAAAACATACGTGCTTCTGACCAAACCCTTCCCTGTACTTACAGCTGTTGGGAGTGAAGACAGCAACGTTCATTTTGAGAAGCTAATCGATGACAGAGGCAGCAGTTAAGAAATACACACAGTTCTCACTCTCAGCACTTTACAGTTTATCACACAGCATAATGAAGCAATCCCATACACCAAATCAGACAACTTTAAGAGATCAAGTGCTACAAAGCTGAAAACAGGGAACTTGGTCACTATCCGAACGTTGCAGGAACAAGTTACTTTTGCATCCAAGACAAGGATCAACCAGCACTGCTTTGGTAAGAACACAAAGGGCAAAGGAAAAGATCTAGCGAGGCAGGGAGGAAAAGCAAGAGACTTGTATGAGAGAGGCCAAATTTAAAAACCACCTATGTGCAAAGATTAATACGCGGTCAATCTTCCTCAGCTCCCTACGTAATCACTGTCATTAAACAAACCAAACACCATAACCTTCTACAGGAAGAAAATTAAGACCAAAAAAAACTGACTGACCTGTCTAGAAAAAGATCACGGTACAGATCAAACATGAATCAAATTCCTGAAATCTGATCTAGTGCCTTACTAAGTGACACAGCTGGGTCTCCTGGGCACCTTTAAGGGTATAAATGGCATTATGGTATCTTTGAGGGCTACTGAAAGACTAAAAATCCTTTTCCAGGACTTAATTACAACAAATATACCCTCCATTAAGTGACATTTTACAGCTCTGGAGTTGAAAATTAAGTTTCTAAATTGCTTGATGTCATTATAAGTCTTTTAGATTTCTGAATTAAAAAATACCTTGACCAGTCATTCTGAACTGCAGAGAGTACCTGCTGCACAGCAGACAGACATCACCTTCAACTGTATCCTGACTAGCTGTCAAAACACAGAGAAACCCCGTCTTGTTTTGACACTAGAAAGCCAAACATTATTTCAGTCACTCAGAAATTAAATATTTCTGCACTTTAGAGCTATACTTCTAACCCTTTATTACAAGAAGGAATCAAATTTGCAAGGTAACAGACCTTACAAAGGCAACGTTTACCACTGGGGCTTGTTCTTGTTCCAGTACCACGCGATTCCCACACACAGACAGCAGTTACCAAACATTCCTTTTTTTTATTTTTTTTTCCCCCACACATTACGGTAAAGATTTTCAGCATTCATGCAATGGATCTACAGGAGGTAAGCAATCGCTTTACCTATACAAAACACCAACTCATGCGCAATCTCTGCCATACTGGCAATTATGAAATTAAAAATTGAAGAAGTACTCAAACTAGGTGAGCACGAACAAGCCAGGAAAAGGTACGAGCATATCTTCTGAGAATATACTCCATTTCAAAATACATCTGATTTCTTAGGAAAGATGAAAAGACAGCCTGGGCTACAGTTGAGCATTAGTAGATGGCGGCAGTTAATTTTACAAAGCGCCTGACAGAGGAAGTGTATTCTTCTGCCCTGCCGTAGCAGCCAGCTTTCCACAGCTCTCTACAAGGGTCGTGTATCAGGTGCTGCACAGGGGCACTCGCAACATCCAAGGAGATGGTGCTTTGGAAGACAGTTCTACACTCGTACCTCAAGCCAAATGCCAAAAGTTGCTCTGAATATTAAGTGTATTTCAAAGTTTGAATGCTATAATATGCCTATATGCATACAAAACAAAGTACCTCTTATCTAACTACTAGCAGTAAGAAACTATGAAAACGCTTCTTCAAAATTATTCCATAAAGATTAAGAACTTTTTTCTGCTGGATCATGGAAACATTTCTGAGCAGGAATAAATAAACAAACAAATAAATAAAATCTGTTCTTGACCCAAGATCTCCTTTTCCATCCTGCTAATAAGACCTCCTGGTCTACACAACACTTGGCAGCACTGAACATGCAAAGCTGCATTCAATACATCGCTTTCAACGTGTGTGTAATATTTAACCTGATGTCAGAATTGCCAGCAGCCAAGGAAAGAAGTACTAGGCACAGCCTAAGCAACCACACTCTAGAAAAAGCACACTTTTAAATGGAGCTACAAAAATAGAAGGAAAAGTCTTATCAGCTATTACTACTTGAGCTTGCAGCTCCTGCCCATGCCAACTGCCAATGAGTTCCACACACAATACCTGAAAAGCTGAATCTAAAACATTTTCAATGAAGTCGGTGTGCTGTACCAATAAATGAATGGACAAAGACATAAGGCTAAGCAGATGTAACGATCAGAAAAAAAAATAAAGATTAAAAAAATTTAGGAGTGTATTCTTCTCCAACCATATCACATAACATCCTGCACGTGTTAAAAATCAACAACCAAAAAAAAAAAAGCAAACTTGAACAAAACATTTCAGGCTTTCAAGAGCTGAAACCAAAGCTTCTGCCCACACTGCCTTGGACATAAGTCTATTCCCTAAGCACTATTTCCTAAAATTTCTCCACTGACTGCTTTTGAAGCAAAGTGGCAGAACCTGCAGCCACTCAAAAAGAAAAAAGGACCATTTTTAAATAGACCAGCAATTAAAAAAGCTAGGAGTCTAATTGAAAGGTTGTAAGAATGTCCTGCTAAAATCCACATGATGATATCTTGTGTCCAAACAGTCTGTTATCAGGATTCATCATCCCTCACTCAATAGTCTCGGTACCTCCTCAAAAGAAATTGTTTCCAACGTTCCTTTTTATGGATTCTCAGTCTTCAAGGAGCTTCTGTACACAGCCGTGCTTACACTCGGCATTTTTATTTCTCCGATATGGACCATTGTTGCAGCGACAACTTCCACTTAATATCCAGGACCAGAGCCATCATTTGTGGCAGATGGGGTTACGCTACACCCTGGACTCAGAGGGATCCATACCTCTGAGCTGCAGCAGAATGACAGAGCGCAGGCTGGCAAGCCTGACACCATGTGTGAGAGCCAGTCTTTGCCTGCCCCCAAAACATAAAAGCCACATCACTCAAAGACCACTTCAAAATTGAAACAGATCACCTTATACCCGATACACAACTTAGCCAAATGTCTGGGGATATCACATTTTTCTGACCATAAAAAACAAAGGTTATCACGTTTTACTTCAACACACACTACGATGAGCTTACCCGTGCAATTTAAATTTGTAAAGCTTTCAGTATTAAATATATTGATATTTTTACAAGTTTGTAGTCCACATGACAAACGCAAAAGGTACTTCTCCCTGAGAGACACCTGCAATCTGAGAAACACACCTTACATGAATGGAAGCCGATGCAATTTACAGTTCTCCAGCAGCTTGCAGCTGAACCCTTAAACACAAAGTTACCCACATAATGTACAATAAATGTTTGGGTAAAGACATACAAGCTAAAAGAACTATGGAAGATCAAAAATCCTCCAGCTATATTTTGAAAGGAGTTAAGGTTATAATTTGTACTACAAACAAAGCTTAACACTTTAGTCAACTAACCAAGCTCTAACAATAAGAATGACATAATAGTTTAATGAATACATGGAAATTTTACAAGTACACGAGCTATATTTTAACAAAGCCCTCCACTCAATACCTATTTTATCACTTCCCATCTTGGGCTTTCTGTTATAATACAAGCTTTTGTTTCTGTGTTTAGGCTTAAGGAAGACCATTGTATCCAACAATCACCAAACCAAAATTGTATTTACATTTGTAGAGTGTATTCTTTGTAAAGTATACTTTTTGCAGACTGTAACAGCAATTGCAATGTTTATAGTAGAATACATGCTACATTAAGGATAGATAATTCTGCATCTAACAATAAACTCAGTATGGCAATTCATCACAATACCAAAGTACTATAGCCAATACTATACTTAAAACTTACTTTCTAACTGGTCTTCAGATAGTTACTTTCAGTCCACTTAAAAATTTGTTAATTATGTAATAGCACATTCACAAGTTGAAGACATGTTAGAAGAGAATTTAGGAAAGCAGTTGGTCATGTCAAGGACAACTACTCAAGCACTTCACCACCTCACCTTCCCGGCACCTCATTTATGTTACTTCAAGCAGCAGCTATTTACATTAATGAATGTTTTCAACTGATAAATCAAGCACCAAGTCAAAATTGCCCAAAGCTTGTTCCCACTCTCAGCCACACAGAAATACAGTCTTTCCTTGTCTCCGTTTTAGATTTCTGGATCTCCTACCTAGCTGCCACAAGGAAAAGAAGACCTGTCCCACAGTAAGGGAATCCAATAAAGCATAAATTTATTTTAGATGCTTATTGTTTCTTTCCTCTCTTGGAAGGAAGCGTATACCAGACATTTGGGGTAGAATTCACAGACTTTGACAATAGAGACAATGAAATGTTTTATTTATTCTTGGAAGAGAAAGTTAAACTGTTTCAAATACCTTGGGTAAGGCATGGTGCCATTACACCCAGCATGAGTTTTCAATAGCTGAGCACCAACACTGTTTCCAAAAAGACGTTCCTTTCTCGCACGGGGCATGAACTTTACTCAGTCCTTCTATTTGATTAAATAACCAAGATTATTATGGTTAGATAATGGAGATGGCAAAGATGCCCCATCCCAGCACCAAGAGAACCACAAGTACACTAGCAGAGAACTGGGAGTCTGAAGACCCAAATCCAGCAACAATGGGTCCTTTCAAGGAAGCATTTCCCCTCAGGGGCTGTGCCAAGAGCCCAACCTTTCCTGTGTGGCTGCCGCCTTATTGTGTGATGTAGAGTATCTGCTTCCTGGGATATATTTGCTTTTGTAGTATGGATGCTCAGTAAAAGGAGGCAATGACTTTTTTTCCTCTTCCTCTAAATTCTTGGAAAATATTTTTGAGGTTAACATAAGAACATTTGAATCAAATTTCTGTTTGCCTACAAGGAGATCATCAGGCACAACCAGACTAATCATAAGAGATGAACTTTCCTCTAAAGTTTAAACATTTAATTTTTGCATCCTCAAAAGCACATATAGTTGGTATACAGATATGACTACAACATAGTTCAAGAACCAGTCATATTTATCATCAGCAAACAATCCGTTTTAGAGTCTTTCTTCTTTCCCATCGTAAGTATGACTTAGTAGCTTTCGTTGCCTTCAGCCAAGCATTCTGAGACAAAGCAGCAGTATTTCTTCATGCTTTCCTGAAGTTGTGATGACTTAAAGATTCTTAAAGTTCAACTATGTGACTGCTAAATGCATGCGCGTAACAGATTAACAGAAATAGCACCAAACTGCACTCACTTCTAAATATTTATTCTGTAAGAAGGTCTACACATACGAATAGGTTAAGCTTCAGCACTTAAACCTGGGTTTTCAAATGTTTACTGAAAGTAGAAATTTTTTAAACAGTCATAATAAATTGATACAAAGCCTTAAGTATGCAGCACATTCACTTCAAGGAAAGAGCTCTTCTTGTGTGCAACCAACCCACCAATCAATAGAAATACTGTGCATGACAGAAATGGCTAAAACTCTAAATATCATAAAACACTAAAAATTAAAGTTAAAAGGTCATATCATAGAATTTAATACGTCTTCAGCTATCAAGCAGCACAATTTATTTGCCTTGATCAAATTCTAATAACTGAAATAAGTAACAGAAAAGTCTGCAAACAAGTTCCATTCAGAGTCCAGACTGCCGTAGAAGAAGATTTTCTTATGCACAGGAATTTATACAACCTGACAGCTTAGCTCCTGAGAACGATTCATTTACTCTCACAACTACCATATGAGGTAAGATGAGAAAACCGAGGGGGGAAAAGTTCAACTTCCCATGCCCATGAACAGAAGTTTGACAAAGACAAGAAGAACAGACGTTCAAGACTAACATTTAACTCAATGCCTCCATGCCTGTAACGTAAACTTTGGCCCACGTCCATCTAGCTACCATGTCCCAGTCATTCAGAACAGTCCCACAAACCAAGAAGAGCTTTAGCAATTTAGTAAACAGTTGTCCCTCAAAGAAGGACTTCTACAATCCATGAAATTCAACGAACTCACAGCAGCCTACTACAATACGTTTCATCATTGCCTTAAATAGCTCAGTCTAAATGATACTTTGCAGAACTTGTGTACCTCTTGGGAATGATTTCTACAGCATCAGCAGTGGGACACATCTTCTGTAGAATGGAAACAGACTCTGCAAAAATCTGACACATGATCTCCATTCAACTGCTCCAATCTTCTCAGCACTGATGACAGTCAAGTAAAGGTGTTCAGAGTCGCTTCTTCTGCTACGCATCAGCTTTTGGCTATCACTCCATTTATAGTTAACGTTTATCCTGAAAACTTACCTAAAAGGAGAAATTCTCCTTTAACATATCATGTCTAGAACAATATTTATGACCACATTGGAGCTACCATTTTTAGAAATTTTTTCTTTCCTAGCCTATAAACTTTTTTATAGCGATACTGAGATGTAACTGCATCCGTCTTCTCTGCTGTAAGGATGAAAGTTGGTTTTCTTAAAACCAAGACTGAAATATTTTAAGTACATTAAACGTATCAAGGAGTACTCTTTCCTCAAGTGTTGACCTCAGTAACTGAAATACCACCACTGTATAGCCAAATATTCAGAAGTAGCCTCTTCTCAGGTACCTTTGGTCAAGATGCTCTGCTCAGATTTCCCCATCAGACTCGTTTTTTTCTTAAATGTTAGGTGAAAGCTTTAAATGCATTAAGTAGCTTTTACTCTATACCCTTTACTCTATACCCTTTGAATGAAAGTAACCAAAGAATAGAAAGGCTGGCTGAAGGCTAATAGATCTACAAAGTAACAGTTTTACTATTATAGAAATAATAAAAGGTCAGATCAAATGTGCTCTTAGCCCAGCATCCTGAAGAGCAGCAGTCAAGGAGACATCATGGGCAGAGTCGTATACTCCCCAGCAGACTCTCTGCAATCCCAGTGACTTGCAGTTCCTGAGCCAAGTATCTTATCACCTTATTTAATACTAAGTGGATTTTTCTTAATTTTTTTAAATTATTTTGGGGCACACTTTAAGCTTGCCAGCATCCTGCAAAGAATTCCTGAGTTCACAGGGAAGGATTTTTTTTCCCCTTATTTTGACCCTCCATCTACTAGTTTCAGCCAAAGCCTCCTACTTGTTGTATTTGAAGGGGCAGTGAAGTCATGCCTTATTTACTCCCTCCCTGCCACCTGTGAGTCTTTTATAAACTGTTTTATCCCCCACCCTTCAGTCCTCTCCTCCCTGTGCAGAAACAACAGCTTCCCTTAGTGAGGGAAGTTACACACTTCTGATCATCCTTGTCAGCACTTTTCACGGCTCTGCTACGTATCTTTCTTACAATGTCTCATCCCCCAGAAGAATTTGCACATGGCCAATAACACATTAATGCCACAAATAAATTAGAAAACAGTACACTACACAAATAGCTAATTAAGATTAATTAAAAACCCTTTCTCAAGAGCAGCAGCATCTGTTTTCTCTCATAAATACAGTCTTTACAGGCAAGTGGAAGAGAAGTCACATGCTCCTAAAAGAACGTGCGGGTACATCAGTACTTAATGTACATCACCTATGGAAGAGAAGCATTAAATACCATTATGTGTATTACAAAAAAAGTATATTCCATGCAGACATGGTTGTGAGCAACCGGTTCCAGGTGACCCTGCCTAAGCAGGGGGGGTGTGGACAAGATGACCTCCAGAGGGCCCTTTTGTGGACAAGATGACCTCCAGAGGGCTCTTCCAACCTCAACCATCTTGCAAAACCGTGATTCCAGTTACCATACCCAGTACCTCAACCATCTTGCAAACCCGTGATTCCAGTTACCATACCCAGTACATTTTCATGAAAGAACATTCAAACAATGTTGGCTCGCAAGATGAGAGATTTAAAACAAACATTTTAATGACTTTTCAAAAGTCATCAAAGAATTCAACTGGCAATTACGTAGGCACTAAATTCCTCATCGTCAAGTCCCAGATCCCTGAAGTATCTCTAGAAGATGAGAAGCTCGCACCAGGGCTATCCCCACATGCCATTTCTGATGAGCACGAGTCTTTCTGGATTTCTAGTTTAGAGGATGAAGCTAACGCTTCTATTCCAGATGGTGCCACAGCATCCAAATCCCCACCCCATCTTATACTTCGAACCCCACCGTAAAGGGATCAAGGGCAAAGCGTGAAAACATTTCAAACACAAAGTAAGCAATGTGTTTTTAGCCTGGCTTTCTACACAAAGGAAGAGGGGATGGACAGTTTACATTAAAGTGCCCACAGGGCAGCTCTGTCAAAGTTAACACCTAAGCTTGAAGCTTCAACCGGATCATAATACTTAAGCAGAAACTGAACCCCTCGTGGAGGCTCTGCAGAGTCCTCAAATTTGTATGCTCCTTACAGAAACCACAGCAGAGTAGCCTGATTCCAGATGCAGTAGGCTTTATCCAAGATATCTAGCAAACCAGTGCGATTAATACAGTTAGAAACTCACACACACAACTTTCTGACAGACGTTAACTCCCATCTTACCTGCAAACATACCAAACCACCACGCAGAGTTTTTAAGAATACCTTTGTTTATCAAGGTAGAACAAAAGAACTTAGGAAAGACCCAACTTAAATACTGTCATAACTCACTGTAGGAACATGCACTTTGGTTTCTCCTTGGCCACGGCACTCAGGAAATTCACAAGCAACTACTTTATCTGAATGAAAGCAAAACAATCAAAAAGGTTTTGAAAAAGACTAAAGCTCTGAACATTACCTTATTTCTATGGAACATTAAGAAAGGAATCAGCCACAAGTTACTCTATTTTTACTATCTTTCAAGCTGATGTTATAGTTATCTAGCCCATTTTCTATAATTTATATAATACTCTACCACTCTACCACAAACTTAGCACCCAAGGAATGAGAGTGTCCCCTGATGGAGGAAAGCATAGATATAAAACACTCACTTCAGGAATCCAGCAAAGATAAGTTGGGAGGATACAGTGGAACACTGAGCAGATGATTCACCACAAAATACTGCCCCATGAATTTAGCAAACTCAACTGCTTCAATATCCACAATATCAAAAATTAGTCTCCAAGGAAAATGAGCTTTACAAGAGGTGAAACTACTTCAGTTTAGCAATAAGTCAATGGAAAGCATGTTCTCAACTTGATACAGCTTCTGTTGACAGCAGCTAGTCAACCAGCAGTTACGGTCTGACTATAGTCTATGTAGGTTCTCCTACCACACCTATCAATGCTACAGATAGCAAGCATTACCCAACTTCAGCTGGACAGACAATTATGGCATTTAATATACTACCGCTTCCCAGATATTTACACTGTAGGAAGATAACCGCAAGCAGAAGAAACTGAGGCACTCTACGCTTGTTCCACATGTGAGATGCAGACTAGCCAAATTCAAATCACTTGCACTGAGCAACAGACTCCTATGCCAATGGAATATACATGAACTGAGCAAAACACTCCTATGCCAATTCTGCCAATGGAAGATACATGGACTGGCCATCTCCAGCAAAGAGACAGCAGCAATTTAAGGCACCAGATAACCACTACTGAAAGGAGCACAGGCTAAGAACTGGTGTTACAGACACTACTAGCATACTAGTACCAGCTCAAGGCAGAAAAATCCTTCGTAACACGCTCAGAATGCAATTATGCCAACAGCCTTGCTACGGTCAAAAGCTGTCTCTCTGGGGAAGGGGTGTCGCTGGATAAAGGAAAGGGTGGCACAGGGAAGAGCACTACGAGGATATCTACACGTGCACGCTATAGAGTAAAGACGCCGTCAAGCTGACAAGACCGTAAGTTATTTTTCATTGTGCTCTCCCCCTACAAAAGGCATACAATTTGTGTGGTGAAACACTGTGCGTGTCCCTACATTTTGGTGGTTTTATTATTATTTCAGCTATTTTTGCTGGAAAAGACACAGTCATAAGAAAATGCAATTTATAGTTCGAACAAAAAAAATTGTAGATGAACTAACAAAACTGAGGAAGTCAGGAGCCCGAGTACACTTTCAACCAACGCACACCGCACAACAGGGTTTTTCCAAGTGCCTCTGTTCACTCAGACACATTACATCTGTCTCTGCTCCAGACACATGCCCTTCTCCATGGGTTGACCCAAGCACTAGATAACTCTCGTAGCAGTACAACTGTACAGAACGACAAATAGGCAGAAGCTGTGTTTCATCCATACGCTGCTGGCATTTAAAGCCTGGCTGTCCAAACCAGAGTCAAAACCGTTACTCCTCTTCACACCACAGGTCTTCAATACTGCCAGTATTAAGGCTCAGTAGGTTGCCTCTAGCAATAAAGCATGGCTATGATGCAGTAATGTCAAGACCCTCTCTCGAAGCACTACTTAACTTCTTTGTGGTCCTCGCCAAATGGATCAACTGAAGATAGGGTTAATCCAAAGAATGCACTCTGCAAGACTGCACATTTGACAGCCCTTTTATGTTCCTGTTGGAATTACCAGTTGGTCTGAAAAGAACTTTTTGCTGGCTTGTCAGACCTGGAGTACTACTATATACTAGTTTTAGACAGCAGCACCCTCAGCCAAAGACTGCTCAAAGCCAATGGAACAACCCTTTGAATTCACTGGGCTTTGGATCAAGCCTTCACAGTTTAGTGACAATGGCAGATATGTTAAGATTCCTCCACTCCTCTAAAATAAAGAGAGTTCCTCTGAGAAACAGTGGTAAAAAAAAAAACATCCCTCTGCTCAGAGGAAAAATTCTCTAGCAATTCAACAGTAATAGGACTTCTGAGAAATTCATCTCTACCCAGCAGTTACACAGTTCAATAAATACTGCTATAGGGTGAAGGTAAAGTCAGGCAGGTAATGCAACATAACTGCCAACACATCATATAATCTCCATATTGGAGGCCAACCCTTACATACATCACTGAACTTTCAGCTCCTGCTATCTACTACTGCATTAAACATATCCTCCTGAAGATAAGTGTTTGCTATTGTTGACGTTAAATGCTGTGGCAGATCTAAAGGCCAGAGTTCACAAGGGTTACTGTACTTTTCTTCATTGATTTGGAGACATGGTACGACAGCAAAATGCATAGGATTAATTTAAATGTACCAGTTATCTTACAAATCTATCACTGAAATAGAAGGAATAGTTGGATCCTTTGTTTTGTCATGCAATCTACTGCAGGCAATCAAAAGCAATTATAAGAGTGCATGAAAATAATGACACATAAAATAGCACATAAAATACTCGCAGTTGGACTTTCCACTTTGAAATCTGTCCGTCCTCACCTATGCTCACTGTACTGATGAATATACTGAAGTATGTGTCCTTCAAAAAGATTTTCAAAGCCAAAGGTGGACCTTTCTAAGTATGGATCAGAAGCATTAGGATTACCACCCCAGTCTAAAGCAGTAATCTGAAGCTACTAAGACTACTGAAATGATTGATAATTCCTCCATGCTCTTCTACACTGAAGTTACACACACGCCCCTTGCCATCCTGTAGTACCTCCACCACAGAGGTTTAGAACATCCCCTCAGCACAAGAAAACTTGCTCCATCTGCAAGAGCCAGCATCCCAGAGAAAAGAGTAACATCCACAACACCGCATGTTTCCACACCAATACAAGCACCACGGTCTAGCGATTTGAACCTGTGCAAGGTCTAAACTCATATGATATAACCGAGTGATGGGCAAAAAGAATCCTCTGTATTTCCCCCTCCTTGGCTCAAACTTGACACAAACTAAAATTGGAATCCTGTAAAATGGGATGAAAGGGACATCAATAGAGAGTTTAGCCTATTCCCCAAACTAAACCAACTATACGAGTCTTTGTCAACACAGGAACTTGTTCTTAATGGCCACCAATAAAAGACTTCTTAAAGTACCATTTTTACTGGGAGAAAGTGAAAAGCTTAATTGGTGTTTTCCTTGATGAAACTTAATCCCATCTCAACCTGTCCATTGTGGTCATTGAAAATAGCATTTCCTTCTTACAAATCTTTTAAATGCTTGAAATTTCTTACATTCCCCTTAACCTCCTCATCTCTTGCCAAAATAACTTGGATTTTCTTCCATCTTTATGAAGTTGTTTCCTCAAACTCTGATCATTTGCATTTCTCTCCTCTGAACTCTTTCCAAGTGGTCCAAATTCTTCTCAAATTCTGGCACCCAAAACACATGCTGTCTGCACATTGACAGTATACCAACAGCAAATAAAACCAATAGATTTCAACTTTCCATCTCACAGACAATACTCCCGTTTAAACATCTCAGCAAGATATTTGCCTTTTCTGCAAACAGCATGACACTGACTCATGTTCAACTTGTGATCCAGTACACCCCCAGGTCCTTTTTCTAGTACCTAACCAGTTATTCCTCACCCTGCATTTGCACAGCTAATAATTCCTGTCTAAGTGCAGTACTCCGCATTTGTCCCTACTGAATGTCAACCTATTTTTCAGGTCATTTTGAACTCTCATCATGTTCTACAACATATAGTCCCTGAGAATTTAATAAGCACATTTAATCAGCCAGTTGACTGATGTTTTCATTAAAAGCAACAGTACCCAGGACAGAACCCTTCAACGTAACCTCTCATTTCAACACCAAATCACTAATTACTGTTCTCTGAATAGGATCATCTGCCCAGTTTTGCACGTTTCCTAGACTACTTTCCCCAGATGATGTCTCCATTTACTTATGAGGCCATTAAAATGTAGAAGACCTTACTAAATAAATAAATCAATCAATCAGGAGACAAGACTTCCACTGCTTCTGCCATAGCGACAAAGCCTTCTGCTCTGCAGTAAAAAGGTATTACTTTGGATGCAATTAGTTTTCCCACAAATCAGTTCATGCTGTCATTCTTCTCGTAGTTATCTTCCAAGCACTTGAAAATAGAATATTTGCTTATTAATCTCAACTGATGGAAAAAAAGGAGAGAAAGTGAACTGTCACACTTCAACTCCTCTTCCTCAGCTCTCTTCCATTATAACTCTCCAAAAACTCGTCCTTTGCCAGTCTTCTAGTACGTCTGAGTATTTCTAGATAATAATTTTGCAGTTTTGAGCTGTTTTGAGCATTGCACTGTGAAGCTTATCAGGGCCAGCTGACGCAGGAGCATCTAGTGGAAGTACACTCTAAAGTACTACCTTATCACAAGTATTAATATGATTAAGCACCTGCATGACACCACGTTAGAGAAGACAAGCAAAACAGGCACTGAGCACTTTAAAGGTTCTGCACCTTCTGTAGATACAAATGTTCTTCACTGAATCAAGAGAGACATTTCCCAATCTTCTTCCTGCTATTAACTTAGTTTTACAAGAACCTTCCTAGCTTTTATGCCTCTTGCTATGTGCAATTCAATTTGCACTTTGGCCTTTCTCATATCTGCCTCCACTACTCCTTTATACATGTTCTTCATAATGTGACTTTCATGCTCCACGTATTTTTTTCCTGCATCCAGAGTCAGTTAAAACTTATAAGTTGGACTTACTACTTTATTTCTCAAAAGCCTTCCCATTTCGCTGTTGTGTATCCTACCCTTTATAAGGATCACAAGCTCTGATTTCATAGCCATTGCCATTTATCACCTTTCATTTTGACATCCTCTAGCTAGAATAAAATCTAAAGGAGTTGCCAGTTTTGTTGCTGTATGTACCTTCTAACTGAAAATGTCACCATCACATAACTTTGATAAAGGTCAAAAAAGAAAGTTAGGCATTTCGATTTTGAAGGATGGTCTTAAATACCACATAAAATCTCAGTGCAACTAAAGAATGGATTTGCTACCATTTCCAGTGCCTGGTCCTCTTCCAAAGAGTTGCTTTAAGATGAACAATACAATGCCAAAATTCTAATAAACCAGAACCACAAAAAAGGGCTAAATTCTTTCAAAGGAAAAATACACAATGAAAAAATGAAAACACAGAAATTAATGCAAAACGCAGCTAATTCTGGTAGGACTGATAGCATTATGAACACAATTGACACTGCACCACTTCAGAGCAAGCAAGTAGACTCCATGGCCATGGAGACCCCTTCCCAATCCCGGTTCGTGCACAGCGCTCCAGGCAGATGGTGCTGAAGTTTCATATTTCAGAAAAGGAGCAGCAACAAACTGCACTTGGATTTTTGTGCAAACCACGTCCATAACTCCTGGACAGTAACTGTGAATCAGCTATCCTTTTTTATGTAAGTCTGCCTTTCAGTTACCAAATATTAAAGTTTACAGACTTATTTCAATGAGGAATAAAGGTGTCAGACTCGAGGCTACAATACAACTACAGTTTACTACAAACTGAACTTTTGTTCTCTGCTAAGCAAATTATTTAACAAAGGAAGTAGCTTTTTTTATGAATGAAAACTATTTTTAGCTCATTGTGCAACAGTGAAAGTGACACATTTTAGCATTACTGTTATTTAAAATATTTTTTTTTAATGTCTAATTGGGAAATTAGAATTTTTGAACTCGGATTTGTTTTGTATGAACTCTCCCATGCTAAACATAACCAGATCCAAGCACTAGTCAGAATATTGGGGTTTTTTTTTCACCACTGAAAGAACACAAACCCTACTAATTTGCACAATACCGTGCGTACAGACCCAAAGCAGGCTTGACCAGACAAGATGCCATGCTGTGGAGACCGGTAATCCCGGCCCCAAAAAGCATATGCCTATACACACACTCAGTTCTCCAATGCCAGACTTTAAGCCATTCAAAATATACACTGGAGCAGCATACATTTTTACATTACGCTGATACTGTTTGGGCATTGAGAAAATTAAATCTAAGGAATTTTCTAATTTCCAAAACTCACAGTTTTAGAAGACTTAACTAAAGGACTTTGTTTCACGAGGTATTAAAGGAATGCAACATCTTCCCTCCATGGCAGCTACCATTAGGCTCATACCAAACAGACATTTAGTGAAGAAAGCGTTAGAACAGTTCTCCCTGCCCTGCTCTTAAACATGCTTAAGTGTACCACCCAACTCAGACATTTTTCACACCAGAAGTAATACAACAGACCTTGGACAAGCTACGTCAAAGTAATCCACTGTTGGTATTTTACAGAAATAAAGCGAACAGTATCTGAAGGTTCCCAGAAAAAGGAACAAGGGCGCAATGGTTAAGACACTTGACAAAAACCTGGCCTTTCCGTGTCAGCTCCCAGTTCCAGTACAGATTTCCTCTGTGACCTGTGCAACACGCTTAGACCTGGCTTTAACAATAAAATGGTATTTTACTCCCACAGAACAAATGAATTTGCCTCCATACCACTGAAAATCTGTGTCTTGTTGACTGTTTTATACTCCACACAGAAGACAGCAAGGATACTACCACCTCGAGGCAAATGAGAACAATTAAGCTGAGGGCTCCATGTCAATACAGATTTTTTTTTTTAATTTCTTTTTAAAAATAATTTATGAGGACCACAGCAAACCAACTTGTCTGATGCACGACGGCTGTCACATGGCATGCTAGCAGAAGAGGACTGAATCACAAAGTTTCTCAATCATGGTCAGCCATCATGACGCAACTTCCCTCCCTGCTGGGCAGCCCCCACGCTCCCTTGCCAGGAATTGCATGCTGTCTGACCAGGCAGCAGGGACCTTTCATCCCTCCCTCTTCAGGTTAGGGATGAATTAGTGCCTGCCCGAGTCATCACGCCACCCCCCCCCGGAGTAGAAAGAAATGAATGAAAAAGAAATACAGGAACAGACACTTGACTCTAGAAGACAACTAACAAAAAAATTAAGGAGTAAGAGCATACTGAGCCTAGACAGCACTACTGGAAGAGACCACATGGAGCACCTAGAACAGCACCACTGCTCCTGGGAGGTGCTCAGGAAGGCGGCAGCTGCTGTCCGGCGGCTCCACTGGAGACGGAGTCTGCAGAATTGCTCAGATCCCTTTCACCGCTTTCTCCTCCTTGGGGCACGGACAGTCAGCTTTGGCCAAAACCAAAATTCACAAGAAGGTCTCTCTTACCCATTTTCCAAAGCACTTTAAAAGCTGAGTACTTTGGAGCGTATCGGACTTTCCTGGCTGACCTAGGCGCTCACACTGGAACGCTCCACACTGCCAAAAGCCAGTGTTCTTCCTCACAGGTGATTACACCAACAACACACGTCATTTTCAGTTCCCCAAGCCATCTTAACAATACGCTTCTTAGGAGTCAGGAGAGAAGTTGATTTCCAAGTCAATTACACAGTTCAAAGTTGATACAGAACATCTTCTTTAAACTTTGTGAAGCTGTGTTTGTAATTAGTCATTATGAAAAAGCAGCTTCCAAAACTAGCAGTATGTGGCCCTACTGTCACACTACACACCAAGACAAACATTTCCTCAGTGTAAATGCAGTCAAGATCTATTGTTGTCACCAGCGACACTGCTGCATGGACAGTTTATGAGGTCCTGACTTACACCATAGAGTATATTTAAATAATGCCCAAAAAAGCCATTTCTCCACAGGTTCAAGAAAAACAATATTCTACAGGAGATAACACCGTGTTGTACAAAAGTCAGTTTTACCTTAATAAAAGGTAAAAGAAGCAACTCTTTCAGATATAATGGTACTGATGGCAGAAAAATATAGCTAACCTGCCTGAAGAGCCAGTGTGTGGACAAATCGCATACGTACAACGGCTGAGTCACCTACAATAAAACAAAAATTACAGTCAGAGGAACGAATAGGCTCAATGAAACTTAATTGCCCTAGCTAAGAAAATAACGTACAGTTCTAGTGAGCGCGTACAGCAAAGAAAACACATTAATGAATTCTAAAACTGGAGCAAAATTCTCAGCAAGCTCAGATGAAGAGGAAGCAGTCAGTCGGCGTGGCCAGACAACTATCAGTGCTCATGTTTAAAGTTAAGCATCTCCCATCGCTGGAGGCTACACTATCCCAGCTGAGGGAGACAACAGCTTCTTGCAGGGCTCCAAAAGCCTCCTCCAACCACAGCACCTGCAGGGATACACAGATCCTGGCAGGAAAACCAGAACGCCAGTGGTAGCTGTAAGGTTTTAGAGCCAATGCTGCAGGTACTCAAGTTCTTCCTGGTGACCTTAAGTATCAATGCAGTTTTTAATAAATCAACTAATAAAACAATTCTGCTACAATTCTCAGTGTTTAATTTGCCTAGTAGTCGTTTATCCCTGAACAAGCACAAACACAGCCCCTCTTTGGGTTGCCAGAGGTGCGTGCAGTGTGAGATCACCATCTCCGCAGCTCAGCTGATAGAAGAGGACTCTATAACCTTTGCCAACAGCAGTACAACGCACTGACTCATCTGCTGAAAAATGGATGAGACGCATCGAGTCCTGCTCTTGGACTCTGCTGGGAAAGTTTCTCTCCATCACCCCAGCACTACCATTTCCCACCGACCCCACCACTACAAAATGAAGTGACGTGTGCCCGAGCAGCCAAACGCTTTATGCACCGGTGTTCGGTAACCAGAACCGAAAGCCGGGCGGTGCAGGCGGAAGAAGCGC
>NW_009647955.1:3983638-4003386 GCF_000708025.1 Charadrius vociferus
GGGGTCTCGGGGGGGCGGGGCCCAGCGGGAGCAGGGTTGGGGCTCCTTGGGGCACCACAGGTGTGCGGGGTCTGGTGGGCGTTGGGGTGCAGGGCTTCACGCCAGGGTGGGAGCAGAGGCTCTGTGGGGTTCCCCTGGCCGCATGTGCTGGCTGTGCGGTGTCCTGCAGGCGCTGGGGGCTGAACATTGCCCTAAAAGCTACAGGGCAGGGATCCCCGTGGGGTTGGGGGCCAGCTCCTCGAGTCACCCCCATCCAAAGTTGCTGTGGGATGGGGAGCAGCACGGCAGGGGGTACCGTGCCCAGACCTTCGATGCCTCTGATGGAGGAGCTGACCCCGTCCAGCACAGGCATTCACGCCGTCTCTGCTTCTGTCCGCTGCCTGTGCCAGCCGCTGGCGACGCACTCGTAGTGGTACCCAAGGAAGGTGCCCAGCGCTCAGCTGCCTGTCGTTTGCCCCATGGGCCGCCCTCTCCCTGTCACCGCTCGCCACCACGTGCTCAGCCGGGATCTGCGTGCGCTGCGCTCGCAGTGCCTGTAACCCAGCATGTCATTCCCTAAAATTTGCGTTGCTCAGATGCACCCAGCTGAGAAAGCCGGCTGGGGCGGCACGCCTGGCAGCCCACTCAATTGCTGTCCCACCAACTTACTTGTTTTTCCAGATGCTATATCAGAAATCATTTTTACTACTTCCAGGTAACGTATAAAGATAATATTGTAAGGCCAAAAAAGGACACCTGTATGAAGGCGCTAAACACACCCTCAGGTGGGTGACAGGTTAAGTTTTCAGTTAAAGATTTTGAAACCTTTGAAACCATTTGGGGGTCTGTAAACCACAACAGGGTCTATATTTATTTTCACTTAGTGCCATTTTTTCCCGATAGTTCTCCTCCATTGCAGATTAAGGGAGCCATTGACTGTTACACCTTATTGCATGCAACCCCAGCAGTGACAGAACAGGGGGTGCACCCATCTGGCAGAGCATCCCATCGTCCCAGCAGCGGTCTTGGCATCCCACAACAGTTCCAGTGACCCGGGTGAGTCAGCCCGGCACGGGGAACCAGCAGGAAACTCTGCCAGTAATAAAAAGAAAAGAAAAGGCATAGTTTTCTGTTGACCCAGTGAGTTGAACTGATTGACCGGGCAGGCACGTGACCACTATTAAGGGAATGAGAGGAAAAGAAAAGAAGAAAAAAAACTGCCGCTTTCAGCAGCTGCCCATGGATCAAGCATAATACTGAGCTGCTCTGACTCAAATCAGAACGGTTGCCTTCCACTACTCAGAAAAAAAACCCACCAGTTTAAACCATCTATTTTCTGTTCATGTGTTAACTCTAGTACTGTTACAGTTTAATACTGTGTTGACTGCATCCTTCATCGACTTCCTTACCACTTCTGCCACAGGCTGGCGTCAGCCCAGTCAAGCTTCAGTTCCTGCTTACCTGGGACACATCAGTTACTGTTTTTTTATATAGTGACTCAACCAATATTTTCTCTGGGAATTCGATGATGTAGTATTTGCTGAGAAATAAGTGCTAAGGGTCTGATGAGCTTCTCAGGCAATTTTAAAGATACTTTTGCATGCAAGTTTTCCAGCCCTAGTTTTAAAGATGGGTATTAACCAGTGTTTTTCATTCACTCTGATTACATGTGGAGGACAGAAAATAACTCTGTTAAATTTGGGGACATAATTCTGTCGATTTTCCAGATGACTGAAAGACTTACTGAATAATTTCAGCTTTTTTTCCACTGAAGTGCTATTGTCTTTGTCTAATATCCAACCTAAATCACTGCTAGGGTTTTCTTTGTACCTCAAGAAAAGGGTGGTGATCCATCGCGTGTATTTTCACTGAATTTTCCCAATTCATTACCCCTGTTTCCAAACTGTTGATTTACCCACTGCGATCAGCTTGCCAAATTTCCAACTATCTGTAATTCTTTACTGTTGCCTATACCTCCCCTTCTGAGCAGGATGTTTTGTTTCATTCTAAAACCAAAAAAGTTTCCTTTGGTAACATTGAAATTGTGAGCATTTTAGTCATCTAATAACACATTGGTGAAGAACTCCTCCAATTTCCATTCAGATCATGCTGAAGTATTTCCTCAGGCTCACTTTTGCTCATAACTGCTTTTAGCCTTGCAAACTTGGCAGCAGTGTCCTCAACAGAGTCATATGAAGGCAGAGCAATTGAAATGGGTGCTGTTCTGCCTGGATATTGATAGGAACAGAAAAAGAGGCAAAACACGTAAGCAGAAGTAGCAAACATCCATACAGACCCAGAAAAATTACTATGATGAGGAGAAGCCAAAGATGAGATTATTTTTTTTTAAGTAAGCATTGACTGGTAAGAAGAGCCTGCCGTATGACTCAAAGGAGAAATATTATGAGGTTATTAGTGCTATTAAACAGCAGCTCTTATTCTGTCATTCCCTATTAGTAATAAGAGTAAAAAGATTTGCTTTGATACATACATTTCTATGTTCTTCATCAAATTTCCTTTAGTAATTTTCAATTAAAGATTAATTTGTCGTCACATTTTTCAACTCATCGCATATTCTAATGTATTATCTTTATCCCTATTAGAAGGTTTCTCTTAACACCTAATTGCTTTTCTTTTTCAGTCACTGGCAAACTTGAGCTCGTTTATTGCTTCACAAACCTCAAACCATGCAGGCTTTTATTAATTCAGAGATTAATTCTCTGGTTGGCACGTTCCCTCCACCCATCTCCTTAAGCTGTTTCTCAGCTGCTTTCCAGCGCTCTTGGCATCCCTCTGGTTCGTACCGCTGGAGGGGCCTGGCAAGCTCGGCTCTCCCACAGCATCGCTGGCTGCAGCCTCTCTAGGGAAGGGCCGGGTCCCAGGGCATCACAAGTTCTTTCTAGGTATACACCAAGAAGGAGAGGCGTTCAGTCCTTTTAAAGCATCAAGTGTTCAACCCGATAGAAACAAGGAAAAAAAAAATTACAAGAGACAAAACAGTTTTCCTCTGTTCACCTTAGAGAGACTGGTTAGCAGGAGGAGATGAGCCAGAGCACACAATCCAGCACTGCCACCGCTTCTGGAAATTCAACGGCGGTTCACAGCCAGTGTAATTCCTCCAGGCTTTGCTCAGTAACATGGGAGCAGGTAAGCAGCCTGGGGCTTGAGGACAGAAGGAGCAGTAAGCGCTGCAGCCTTTCTTAACAGCCTCCCCATGATTATTTCGATTTCATAGTTACATATATTCCTCCTGAACCTGAACTGGGTACAGGTCCCACAATAAAGCTTAGCGGTTCCTTTACAACTTTCTGTGAGTAGAACATGTTTTACACATGACATTTCTCAATTGCTCGCTCCCACCACCTTTTCCCCAGTGTCAAGGGTGTACACTGTTTTCCGTGTCCGGCTTTGCCCCACCAAACCCTGCACTCTCCCAGGCGGAGGCACAGATGTACTGAACGATGCTCATTAGGTGTATGGCATTTAGTGAGTCTCAGGCTGACTAATCATATTTTATGTGCTTTCCCAGACTGACTGTATCCACTGTTATCTATCATCATAAACTGTAAAACCTTCAGGGCAGAGACCGGCTTTTGTTACCTGTTGTATATTACCCGGCTGACAGGGGCCAAGGATTTTACATGCTTCGGTGGTAAACAGTGTAAATATCTTTATGTTTTAAGAACATTAGCAAAGTTTTTCTCCTTTGCACATGATTTCTAAATCAGCCAGGACAACAACCTATCTGGAGATCATGTTTGCGTATGAAATCTATCACGTGCCAAAACTAAGATATCCAAGTAGCAGAAAAAATAAATCAAAACCTACTGTTTATTTATTCAGTCTCTTTAATGTGTATATATTAGCGTGTTCCACCCTGCCTTTTCTGGTAGGGCTGTATAAATATGTGCCTTAGCTCAGAGGAGGTTATGGGACCCACCTCCACAGTGCACAGGCACCCAGCTGTCCACATCTGGTCCCAGATGCTGCAAGCACACCTCTGCCAGCCCTGTGCCACCAAGCCCTCCCTGGCGACAGCCGTGGGGCCTCCTGTGGGACAGTTCTGGCCCTGTTTGTTTGACTTTCCTGGCAAGCGTCTTATATGCTTAGGGGATGAAGTCCCTCTGACCCACTCTCTCTAATCCCCATACATCCTTAGGCAAATAAAAAGAGCCTCAGAAGAAAAGGGGCTGAGAGTGGATAAGGCTCCATGCCTTCCCCGAGTCACAGAAGGGAAGGAATTGGTTGCGGATGGACGTGACATTCCTCCTCCTACCTTTATTTGTTTTCCCTGACCTCAGTTGCCTGCAGGCTCTACCAGCTGAGATTTTCAAGTTCAGTAGGTTGGCAACAGCAATGGCATTGCTGTCACGTTGGGCTCGCGCACGCGGGCACGGGATCTGCACGGGAACATCTGACTCTTGAACTGAGTGCCAGAGCTTGTGAATGCACAGACAGGTATATAATGACCCATGAAATGGGGGTTAGCAATCTGCAGTTACAGTTTCACTCTTCAAGAAGGTGATTCACGCTCAGTTGGAAGCAACAAGTCTTTAAAAGTCTCCTTTGAAAGCTTTTTAAAGTGCTTTGGCAAACTCAAGTTGTGAAACAATTTATTATCACTTCTCTGCCAGAAGAGCTTGTGAAACAGCTTAAAGAGCAAATTGTACAAAGTGCCCAAGATTGTCACAGATGAAGCCTCTCTTTTCTCTTCTGCCACCCAATCCTTCCCCCCCCCCTTTCCCCAGACATCCAGTTCTTCTCAGTTTAAAATAGCCTGGCTAGTTATTTCCATTACAACAGCAGCATATCTAATAAGTCACATGCCTTCAGCAGCAGAGTGAAAGGGGAATTCATTGCTGCATCTACTGGAACAAGGTCTTAAATAGTCACTTTTTATAATTAATTGAATGAATAATACTGTGCTTTCCCATTCCCCTTGCTAGCCCCACGACTGCCATGACAAAGCAGTAGAGGAGGTCATGCTTGTCTCCAGGTTACTTCTCAGGCCCTTTGAAGACTATTCCCTCCCCAGAAGTTACCATCCCCTCTCCTCTCCTGGCCTCCTGCTGCCACAAAGCCACAACTGAATCACTGTGCAACTACTTGGCACATCCTTTTTGTTGGTACTTGTCCCTTTTTCCCCTCCCCTCTTTATTTTAAATAATGCAGAAGTCTTTAAGTCAGTAGGACTGTCAAGCTTTGCCTAGCCCATATCACACCTAAAGAAAAGTGGGATATAAGTGCCTTTACCTGCTTCCATGCCTCCAGCGTATTATTTCTTAATGGTGTCATGCAGCACACACGCAAAAGCTCTCTGATAAATTGTCTCCACTGAGGACACCGGTCTCCTGATGGCTTGCACAGGGCTTGTCACATCCAGCCCTCAGGCCAGGCTGTAATCCTTGGGTACCACATCAGCACTGGTGATGGTAACAGCAGAGCAAAGGCTGCTGCGCTATGAAGGGGGGTTGAGTTTGGTAGCAGTAGTCCCAGCCAGAGGGAAAAATTGCCAAGAGGACCCAGCAGGTACCTGCAAAGCTACTGACTTCAATGGGAGGTATTCCAGTAAGTGGGGGGAGCTCCACCCACACCAATGGACAGCATAAACGTAGGTAACTATTTACAGGTAAACTACCCCAGGACAGCTAAGAACAATGAAGTCACTATCTAAACAGAGCTAAAAAAAAAATAAATATGCAGGCAAACCTCAGACACAGGACTCTTGAGAAACCATCACCCTTACCTAGCAGAGTATTACAGGCAAAGGGCAAACGCTTGTGCATTTAGTATTTGGCTGCAAGTAAGGGGACTATGAAATGAATCTGCGTCTTACTGCCCACCCAGCACAGAGGACAGATTCAAGCTCTCTGGCAACTTTCCTAGCTGGAGAAGGAGATATCCTCTCCAGCTGAAGAATGCACATACACCACTAATGGACCTCACCATCTAGCAGCACAATGTTTTGATTTCGTATTAGAATTGCTTGAAAATAGGGCCTTTAATACCTCTATTGTTGTACTTTTCTCCCTCAAAGTATGTTTGAAGGACTTAATCAGACTCATTTCCTTAATTTCAGGCATATCTCTGAAAATGTATTATCTCAGGCTGATGGCATCAAAGAGTGAATTAGGAATAAAGCCAAGTGAATAAAAACAAAGATATTTCCTTTCAGTTACTATGCGGCCTTCACAGGCTGCAGAGCATTAGAGCTGCTGAAATACCACTGGCGCATTCTTCAAGATGTGCGAATTAGTGCCTTGCTTTTATACCCTCGGCGGGAAGCAAGGACACGATCCTTGTTACGCTTTGCCCGACAAGGGCTGTGCTGCGATGAGCAGCTTTAGATTTGCAGCACCGGAAAAAATGTCTTTGAACTATTGCTGTTTGGTTTCCCAGTTCCCAAGACATATTTATCATAGCAAAGTTCCCCTATTGAACCAAAAAAAAAACCAACCTACCCTGGATTTGATTTTTTATAGCATGTGCAAGTCTTGCTTTAACCTTCTGTCCTTCAACACGAATTGCAGAGAAGCAGCAGCTCTTGCAACCATCCTGGGCCAGGCTGAAGGTCCATGCAGACCACTGTCCCGTCCATTTCCGACGGGAGCTGGCCCAGAGCGGGCAAGCATGCAGTGAGGAGCTGAAGTGCACTGAAACCCGGGATGAGGAGACAGTTTGTGTCCCCTCCCATCAGGGCATCCAACACAAATTTCTGTTTTACTGCCATGCCACTGGGGACTGCAACACGGGCAGGACGTTTGGCACCCACAGCTTCTCCAGGGGTTTATTGTAGATCTCAAACCAAGCCACCCCTGTCCTGCCAGGTTAAGGAACAACTCCTAACCCCTGCTGTGCCTGGAGACAAGACACAATTTTAACAGCGTGCTCCAGGGCAGAGCAAGCAGAGCTACTGCTGAAGCGACTTACGCAACCTTGTTCTCATCCCATCTCCTGGGAAATCGCCCAGCAGACCGGCAGTCAGTGCTGTCACAACAAAGCGGAGCGCTGGGAAGCCTTTCTTCTGCTTCGTTCTCCCCAGAGCAAGGCTGGGCTGTGCCTGCTTTCAAAGAGCACAGGGGGCCAGAGCTTGCGTGCGTCTCCTCTCCTTGGCACGGCGCTTTGGAGAGGGAGGCTAGGCGGGTTACACTGTCTGGTCATTTGGCCCTGCGTCAGTCATCCTCACTAATAACTTTTTCATCTCCGTTATTTCAGCTAAACGGGCAAAGTCCACAAGTTTGTTACGGTCTGAGAAGCTGTGGTTCTGCAACGCCCTGTGCCGCCCCGGTGGCTCCCTGTTCGCCCCGCAGACTGGCGGCACCGCTGCCGTCAGGACCAGCGTGCCCAGCCCGTGTGGCCCGGCACCAGCTGGCACAGAGCAGGAGCTAAATGTGCTGATGGGCAGCGAACATCTTGTGCAAGGGCCAGAGAAGATCGGCTCACCCGCCAGCGCACCAGCTGGCACAGAGCAGGAGCTAAATGTGCTGATGGGCAGCGAACATCTTGTGCAAGGGCCAGAGAAGATTGGCTCACCCGCAAGCCACTGAAAAGCGGTTCCCGGAGTGGGCAGAAAGCCTTGGAAACACAAGCAGGCAGGCAGCTCTGCATCTGGGATGCTGCTGTTGGCCTTGGCAAGGTGTACCTGCACTCTGGGCTGTGGGCCACCACAGCACCCAAAGGCTCCTGCTTGAGAGAGGCTTGGAGGGCCCCAGGGCTCCCTGCCATGGAGCCGAGGCTCGGGAGATCCTGCCTCTGGCTCTCCATCCTTCCTCAGCTCCCCAGGCAAGGCAGGGGAGCCCCCCATCCCCGGTTCCCCCACGTCGCGGAGGCTGGGTTTGCTGGTGGGCAGCAGCATCCCGGAGCGCCGGGCAGAGCTGCACGGCTGGGGAGCCCCCGGGCTACAACCAGCCCCACAGACAAATGTGCACAAACCAGCTTTACAAAACACAAGGCAAGATGGGGCTTGAGGCTCATTTTGCTTTTCTGAAACTACAGATTTTAGAAGTTACGTGCTTTTCCTTTGCCCCCTGCTTTTCAAGCCACACCACTCGAGCTCCCTCCATCTCTCCAGCCTTTCCTCAGCAGCAGCCAGGTCTGGAGACAATGCTTCGAAGAAACTGGGGAGGACACTGACTTGCTGACAGGGGTTTCCATGCCTGACCATGGCAGCACCACGACAGAGCTCAGCAGTGCTGCAGCCTGACAGAAATGGGCAGCTCTGGGCTTTCTCCTTCCCCCAGCCCATGTCAGAAGATGGTTTCCCCCTGCTCTCCCTCCCACGGCTCATCAGGGTGGCAGCTCTAAAGCCACCACTTCTAAGCAGCAGCTAATGCTGAACAAGAAGCTGCTGGATCCTTTCCACCATCCCTTGCCCTCTGGGGTCCTTTCTTTCGCATCTCTAAGGCGTTAGCATAAGACATAACTAATTACTTTTGCAGCTCCACCCTAATGAAGCAAGCTCATCTGCCTCCTCAGGACAGGTCATGCCCTGACAACCATCTGGCTGGTTGATGGCTCCAGACACCTCTTGGGGCTCTGCAGACAGTGCGGGCTCCAGGGCATGAGGAGACAAGTGGTTGCTGAGCAGCTCTGGGGTGAAGCAGCTTTGAAGGCCCTGCCCTGAGCTGAGCGAGCAGCAGCAGGTTCTTGGTGGCTGGGAAACCCGAAGGGAGGGCTGTGCGAGGAAGAGGGGTGCTTGTGTGACAGCACGTCTCTCATGGTTTAACCCCAGCGGGCAGCTAGAACCACGCAGCCGCTCGCTCGCTCACTCCCTCCGCTTCGGGTCGGGGAGAGAATCAGAAAAGTGAGAAAAAAACCCAACCAACTCGTGGGTTGAGATAAAGACAGTTTAATAGGTAGAGCAAAAGCTGCGCGCACAGGCAAAGCAAAACAAGGAATTCATTCACTGCTTCCCATGGGCAGGCAGGTGTTCAGCCATCTCCAGGAAAGCAGGGCTCCATCGTGCCTAACGGTTACTTGAGAAGACAAATGCCGTAACTCCAAACATTTCCCCTTTCCTTCTTCTTCCCCCAGCTTTATATACTGACCATGATGTCACATGGTATGGAATATCGCTTTGGTCAGTTGGGGTCAGCTGTCCCGGCTGTATCGTCTCCCACCTTCTTGTGGCCTCCAGCCTGCTCGCTGGTGGGGTGGTGAGAGGAGCAGAAAAGGCTTTGAGGGCTCGGCAACAACTACAAACACCAGTGCGCTACCAAAAGTGTTTCTCATCAATGCAAAACTTAGCACTATACCAGCTGCTGTCAAGAAAGTTAACTCTATCGCAAATGACACCGTGACGCCTGCTCACACTCACGTGCAAAGGAACGCGCCCATGTGCGCACACCTATGCACCGCACTGGGGCTTCCTGCAGCCTTCCTGTGGGGCAGCATAGCACGTGCTGATGGAGACCTCCCCAAAGGCTGTGTCCATGGAGAGGATGTTCTTGGGGTCCTTGTTGCCTTCATCCAAGACATCTGGCCACACTGCTCCAGCAGCTGTGCCCAACTCCCAGGGACCTTGGCTGGAGTCTTCTACTGTCCTGTCCACAGCTACAAAACCAGCAGAGATGAATGTCCCCCTTCAAGCCCAATGCAGATGAGCTCAAGTCACTCTGTGGAGCAGAGGACACCCAGCAAATGTACTAAAACTGCTATGTCTGCCCAAACCTGACCTGGTCCAGCCCTCTCCCTGGCCAGGCTGGTGACCATGGCTGAGCAGAGCATCCCCTGCACACCTCTCGGGGAGGGGGAGCCGGGCAGAGAGATGCGGCTGCAGCCCCTCAGGAAAAGCCTTCTCCAAAGCTGTGCCCGCTCAGAGCATTCCCACCCTGGCCATTGTTTTGGGAATGGCTGGAAAATGTCAGCAGGGCGCTGGGTGCGGGTGGGGGGGTCAGGAAAAAGGAAAAACAGATGATTAGGTTTTTTTTTTAAATCAGCCAATAAATTAAATTAACTTTTCCATTGACCTTTTGTCAGGTCACATTATCAGACTGGTGAATGTGGTTCATGAAGATAGTATTATGCTCGGATTTCAAACTGTGCAGAAAGTGCATCCCAAGCAATATGCCAAAATGGAAACGTCGGCTCTGCTGGAGGGGTGTGCTGCTCATTCCCCTCCCAAGGAAGGCCAGATCCAGCACCTACAAATATTTTATATCTGTATTATTAAAAAGGTCTGGTTCCCAGGGAGGCTGGGGATTTCGTAAGGCCTGGCTTTGTCAATGGTGCCATTTACTGCTTTCTCCTTGACATTGTGATGGCACTGGAGCTGCCTGCGGAGGGACCGGCTTGCGGCAGGCAGCTGGGATCACCGTCCTGCCCATGCTTGGCCAGCAAGCCATGGTGCCGACAGCTGGGAACGGGCAGCTTTCCTCGTCCAGGGCGTGAACACTGGCCTTGCATCACGGTGCCACCTTTAGGATGGATTAACGTTCAAAGCACGGGAGGAAAGAGGGTGTGAGGGTACAGCTACAAGCGTTGGGAGCCTGCAAGGCTAAGGGGGAGCACCGATGGCCCTGGTTGCCCCGGCCTCAGGCAGTGTTTACCAGGTGTTGGCAGGACTGCAGCATTGTGCCGCATCGTATGGGCTCTATATCACAAACCCGGCAGCGACAGCTCCTTCTGCAGCCATGGCACCTTCCAGGAGCACCAGCGGGGAGCAGGGACTGTGCCAGCCTGCGGGAGCCAGCGGGAGCCTGCTGCCCCTGGGGCTGTCTTGGTCCTTGGGGCTCAGAGAGCCGCTCTGCCCCTTGGACCACAGCCCCGGCACAGACAGAGGTCTCCTCTCACCCCCTGCCAGCCCAGCAAGGCCAAAATTAGCCTCCCCTGCGTGTGTGCTGGGTAGAAGAGCCACAATTGTATCTCAGGAAAGCATTATTGTACTCCACGAGTCCTATCTTATCAGGGAAAGGAAAATGGGACTTTGACAAATTGCCTCTGTTGCGGCCGGGGTAAGCACATGATTTTCGGTAATTGCCCACCCTGGCTGCAGCAACACCATGTCCACTATTGTTCCCAGCCCCGGCACTGCATCATGCGGGGTCCGGGCAGCCACGACCCTCCTGAAGGCAAAAGAGCATGAGGGGCCCCGGCCATGCTCGCTTTGGCTGCGCCCCGTACATTGTGTTTGCAGCCCTGGTGGGGATGCAGTTGGAGTTAGATTGATCCCTTTATCAGGAGCCTTCAAATGCTGATAAAGCGACATCAACCGTCCCGTCCTCCGGGAGTGGGGACTTGAACTCTTTTGCAGAGGGAGATGGTTATCAGCGAGCTCTGGCAGGGCTGCCCTCGTGCTTCAGCCCTGCAGCAGCTGGAAGTAGAGCCACCCTCCGAACCGCTGACACGATAGGAAGGGTTTGTTTTGCTTTGCACAATGGCTGCTCAGATCCTGTCCAAGAGCGGTGCTGGGTCCTTCAGAGGCGCTCAGCTTCACGCTGCCACAGCACAGGGGACCCGGCGCGGCCAGCAGCCGTCCTGCCCACAGGGCGCTCCGCCTCACCCCAGGGACAGCTTGGTCCCTGGAACACCCGTTGCAACAGGAGGCACGTTGTTGCCAGTCCAAGAGCAAAGAGGGTCATCACCTGAAGAGCTTATGTCATCTTACCGGGAAGCCCAAGAGCAGCCCACGCACCCATCCCTGCCTGCAGAGCATCCCCAGAGGGAGGAGAGCAGGTCACTTCTGCTGTCTCTCCACTCCTGCTGTGAGGCCACCCAGGGACCTGCCCTGGCAGGGCTGGGAGCACTGAAAGACCCTCTTGAGTGCATCCAGATACCCCACAAACCATGTCCTCTGGCAGAGCAGGTAGCAGCAGGGGTTCAGCTCACGTCCGCTGCAAGGCACAGGGCAGGAGGAGACCCAAAAGGCAGCTGTGATGGCCATCGGGACAGCCAGAACAAGACAGCAATGATGTCCCACAGGGGACATCTGCCTGGCCCGCTTGGTTCATCTGCCCGGGAGGGGTAACAGCACAGGGGCTGTGCCGGGTGCGTGCAGCCAACCTCACCATGCAACTGCTTGTGCAACGTGTGGCTGCAGCAGGTCTGGCCTGGCAGCGGTGCTGGGAACGCTCCAGTGCATTCTGCACTGGGAAGAGCTCTTCATCCCCCCAAGCACGACTGTGGTTGCTGGTGGGGTGATCTCCATCAGAGGTGCTGGTGCCAGCGGTAGCTCCCCAAATACCCCAGCAGAAGCAGCCACGGAGGGCTACAGGGAGCGGGCAGAGAGGTTACAGCAAACCACGCTGCACGGACGTGCAATCCTGCACAGTGCTACGGTGCTTTGTACCCTTTTTTGCTCTGCTGCAGGGTCCTGCTTCCCAAGGCAGGATGAAGGGATGGACTGCCGGGCGCTGCGAGCATCACAACCGACTGACCAAAGATGCTGCTGTCCTGGTTCCTGCACATCTCCTTACGCCTACAGCTCAGCCCTCTACCTTCCAGAGAGGGGCTGTCAGTGTAAAACCAAAGGGGAAAAAGCCCCGGTGGACTGAATACAAGACCTGAAATGGATGACACCACTGATTTCCCCTCCCTGCGCCCCAGGGCAGTGTGAGTGCAGCCACCACAGAGCTCCAAACCACGGTAAGGTGTGATGTGCCCGAGCCCCAACACCCTCCTGCACAGCTCCTCCTTTTGCCCGGGTCCCTGCAGCCTCCAACACCCCTTCCCGCAGCCTGAGCAAACACCATCGTGCCCCTTCACAGCCCCCATCCCAGGACACAGCCCCCCCCCAAAAAAAAGGGAGCAGGCGCTGCCCGGCCAGGCACAGCACTCGTCCCGCTGCTGTCTAGAATTCAGCTGTTAATGATGGGACACCAAAGCAGCCCTTGGGGCAGAGCAGAGGCTCACCTCCTGGGCCAAAACGGAGCAGGGCAGCTCAGGGTGACCTCCCGCAGCCCGCCCTGCCGCTCCCAGCGGCCACAGCCCGGGGGCTTCTGGAGCCAGAGGGGCTGCCCTGGCCTGCCTCCCTGAACTCCGCTCATCATTCATCCCAGCCTCACCGCCCAAAATAGCCCACAATGATTTCCGCAGTTAATTTGGGCTTGCTCTGAGCCTGCAGGCTGTAATCTGAACTTGTCTCTGGCCAGCTTCATTGCAGACCTCCCTGTCCCTGTGCTCTCAGATGCAGCAGAAGCACCCATCCTTTCCTTTCCCCTGCTGCCCCAAAGGTACCCACCCCATCACATCCCCTCTTTGGGACAAGGAACCTCTTCAGAAACTCACCTCCATCCTTACTCAGATGCCATCCATGCCCCTTGCTCCTCTTCTCATGGCTTACACAGCTGCAGGCGTTTCGGGGGACTCCCAGCACTGTCCACCCCGCAGTGCGGCGCAGTTCCCCTGCAGCTCTTGCCCCAGCAGCTCCCACGCGGCACTGCACCACCGTGACCAGCCTCCTCCACGGCAGCAGCTAACCCCGCGCCCAGCCCTGCCCACATGGACACACTGTCTGTCCCTGTCCCCACCACCCTGACACGTAGTCTAACCTGTCACTCTGTCCCCCAGACGCTCAGCCGTGCTTAGACCCTTTCTGCCACCAGCCTTGGGATGTTCATACACCAAATAATTACGCATCACTAGCAATGTTGTGGCCTCACTTTTCTCAGCTCTTCCAGAGCATTTAAACTAAGATGTCTCTTGTGAGTGCGTAAATGAAGAACGGGGATGTTCCCGTGGAACGGAGCAGGCCAGGTTACCTTCAAGACTCACTGCAGAACACCCCAAACTGCGCTGCCCGCTGTGCACCCCTGCGACAGCCACCCACGCTGTCTGTGCCCCGCCGGCTTATGCAGACATCCTCCTGTGCTTTAGAAAGCAGCTGAGGTGCCCACCCCACCGTCTGCAGCGGAGACTTTTGTTTCACTTTGGGTTATCTTATCGCCATAGGAAAGGCAATACAGCAGAAGAATTTCCTTTCCTTTATGTTTCCAGCCTTTCCATTGTCTGGCGTCTGGATTTCTGAGCCTCGCCACTCAGCAATGCGCTCCAATGCCTTTGGAAACATGAATGCGGGCGCTTCTTATCAGCAGGAGCTCTGCAAAGGCTTCATTTGCTGCTGCAGGCAGCCCAGGCAGGGTCTGGCCACCCTAGGGCCCTATCCTCACCCTGCTGGGGAACCCATCCTCACCCTGCTGAGCTTCACCCTGTTAATGAGCTGTGCATCTTCCTCTGCCCTGGGCAGGTGCCAGCTCAGCCGTTCACCTGGAGGGATGGCAGTGCCAGGCAGCATGGCTTGATGAGGTTTAACCGTGGCAATGAAACACCATAGTCTCCTATTTCTTTTTTTTTCCCTTCCAGTTTATTTAGCCAGAGCAGAGCCCAGAGGCCAGGGCAGGATGCGCGCCATTGGGAAGGAGGAACAGCTATAAGCCACCAGCAGCTCAGAAAAGATGGTGGGAGACACCTTCAGCCCAGGGCTACAGCAAAGGCTCTTCCCCTGATGTACTCCTTGTAGGAGCCACCATCACCCATCCTGGGGCAAAGAGCAAAGCTCTGGCTGCAGGGAGCAAACTGGCCCCAGTTGTGCTCTCCTGTGCACAAAGCTCTTCTCTTCCCCTGTGCTCCATAACAGAGAGGAGCAGAAGAGCAGCCAGGCAGGTCCCCAGGTCCCTATTCCAGATGCTCTTGCTCCCTCCGAATGACCAGGCCACCCAGGGCTTCCCCCCCAGCATCCTGGGGCTGGGGCAGCAGGGCACAAGCCATGGATTTGAAAGACACAGATGACGTTTGAGACAAAGCAGTGCTTCATGTGCAACAAATGCATCAGCATGGGGTGCAGGGTCCCGTGGATCCTCACACTGCAGTGGTAGCCTCACCAGTGCACATGTGGCCCAAGGCATTGGAACGTGCCCAGTGCTGTAGATGCAAAACTGGCGGCTCCCTCCTGACCTTTGCGTGGGCTCCTACATTTCTGCAGCTTCCTCTGGTCTGCACCGCACGTGTTTCGAGGCACGAAATCACCCCAGGGCAAGAAATTCACCTCCTCATCACAGGAATGGGCAGTGCTCTCCTTCACAGCAGGCAGCACCTGCCACGCACCCCACGAGCGATGGGTCAGTCCCCCACATACCACACTTAAGACATACATAACCTGCCAGGTGGGTTTCTGTCTCGCTGGTCCCTGTCTCACGGTGCGAGTGTTGGGCAGTCAGGAATGACCGGGAAGCACGGCAGCCACCAGCAAGAAGCCACAGTGGGGACTGTCCCTACCTCCAGCAGGTTTCAATTGCAGAGTATGCCGAGCGTGACTGGGCAGGGCTTGTAGCCCCCAACGCTGGGGGAAACACCAGCCCAACCAAAGGAGGAGACTGCTGCGTTCAAACCCAGCCGTGAGGCTGCACCTCTCCCGCAGCCCCAATGTAGGGAATGTAGTCAACAGTGGTGGGGTAGAAGGACCCCCCCACCCCTTTGCAGCAGGATGAGGGTGAAAGGAGATGCGGGAAGCTGTCACTGCTCCACCAACGCAGTGCTCTGGGCATAGCATGGCATGGCAGCCTGCGATGGTACCCCAGAGCTTATCCCCTCTCCCAGGGTAGCCCCAAGGAAACACCTTCTGCCGGTTACTGCTTGCTCAGCTGGGGGGATGTGTGCTCATGGCGTCTCAGAGGGGCTGTAGATTGTCTGAAGGTGCCCGGGCACAGCACGGAGCAAGGCTGAGCAGCAGGTCTGGGCTGGCTCCACTGCACCGTCACGTCTTCAAAGTCCCACTGTGAAGAGAAAGGAGCAGGCCATGCCACGACCGGGTACGAGGGAGCCCCGGGGCAGCACCGCTCCCCGTGAGCAGCACAGGGCCCACACCGCCTCTTTCCAAGAGGGGAATTGGCTATAGTTGAAACTAGAAAGTATTTGGTTCTCCCTTTCTCCACAACAACGCGAGCAAAGCTCAAAGCAGAACAACCCTGGTTTCCATTTTTCTCACGTGCTTGCCTCCCGCCCGGGGAACGTGAGGAGCAGGCGCAGGAGCACAGGGGGTGGTGGCCGAGTGGAGTGTGCCAAGAGAGGGGTAATCCCTTTTCCCTGGGACCCCCACAGCAAGGGTTCCTGAGCATGCCCCTGCACAGCTGGTTCCGAGAGGCACCGAGCAGAGACAACTCTTGCTTAAAAAGCCCATGAAGTCCCAGATGAAGCTCGGGCTGGTTCACCACCACCAGCTGACACAATGGCGTTCTGCAGAGGCTTCCAGCTTCCCTTTGCTCTGTGCAGGCAGCAAAAGCTTGGCTGGACTACAGGATCTTCCCGTCAGGGACATCACGACGTTTCTGTTTCTTTGCCTCAACTGCTATGACTCCCAAGTCACAAAAGAGGGACATCTCCAGGAGGGTAAACCCAAGTCTGCTCCACCCAGCAAGCGCAGCCCTTCCTCCCTGACACCACCCATGGGACAGACCCTTTCCCGTAGCTGCAGCAAGAAAAAACACTGGGACAGAGTTCCTCTGACTCAGGAGTGGTTTCTTTTCCTCTCGTCCTCACCATGACCTCTCTTTTGGGCACCTCGGGCATTTAGCCCTGAGAGATTATACTCTGAGGTGGCCTGGGGAGCTGCTCCCTGCCTCTCTCCCATCAGCCCAGTGATATTTTTCGCCAATATTTTTACTGTAAAAGGAAAAAAAGGAAAAGAAGAAAGCTGGACTTGAGCCACCACATGGGAGGGGGTGACAGAGCACAACACTGCTTGTCACAGACATGTTGGGTAGAGGAACCTGCTAAGGCCAAGCAATGGCATAAAGCTCATGGGAGCAGGGAAGGAGCTGTGAGCAGAGGAGAGAAAAAAACAACAAAAAAGCTATTTCCTACTTTAAAGCAATGGTGTTTCAGGACAACAGAGCTGCTTAACTTTGGTAGAAACAGCCTGAGACTCCCTGGACCCAGCACCTCACTTGCCAGGACAAGAGCCACTTTTCCCACCACAGTCCTCTTGACCACCTTCTTGGGCAGGCTGGCTGGGAACAGGGAGTTCCTGTGCCACTCTGCAGGGGTCCTTGGGGACCTGCACCTCTGCTGGGATCCCCAACTGGAACAGGACCCAACGCTGCTGTGCTGGGGACAACCTCCGGCGCGGCCGGGGCTGCTCTCCCTCTGCCTTGGAAAGGCCGGCCCCTAACGGCAGGAGAGAAGGATGTCAGCCTCCTCCAGAGAAGTAGTGACGTAGTTTTGGAGCAGGCGGTGACTTCAGAAAGCCCACGAGATGCTCGCACGGCAGCCCCTCGCTTCAGGACTCCCTGGTGCAAGAGTCATCATCCCACCCATCCTTGGGCTGAGACATCAGGAAAAGATCAGACACGCGATCCCGACAGCCACAGGGCCGGGTCTGAAGTGGGGTGATGGGCAAAGGGCTTTTTTGTGTAATGCTGGCTCAGCCAAGCTGAGGCGAGCGAGGCCCATACATTGCCTGCCGTGGACCGCAGCATTAGGAGAGCCACAGCATCCCACAGCAGAGCGGCTCGGGGATTTGCAGTTGGTGGCATCCCCCTCATTTGCTCACCCATGATGCTTCCATTTCTAGAGACAGAGTAAGAAATATTGCTCTCCCCCAAAACAGACTGCAAAGCACGTTTTCTAGCAGATGGATAGGGGCTCTGACATGCAATGGCAGTCCTGCATGTGAAGGACAGCCCCAGCCTGCTGGACCTCCAGGGCAGAACTGGGGGCAGTGTTGCACCTGCACTGAAACCCTCTTGCAGCCAACAGAAGCAGCCTGAGTGGAAAAAGCCCTTAGGAGAAACTAAGCAAGACTACCAGGAGGTAGCAGGGAAGCTCTGAAAAGGCACAAGCCTTGCCCCTTGCCTGATAATAAAACTCCACTAACTAGTATGCAGACAAAAAAGAGAAGGGGCAATTTAAGACCACCAAGAGGAGCCCTGTGAAGTCCCCTCATTTCACAGCAGCTTCTCTGCAGGACCAAGTCAGCTACAGCTCAGAGTAAAAAGACCTTTGAGTGAGCCTGAGACAGCCTGGAGCTCACCCTGGCCCCAGCTGTGGACGGGGACTCCCCGGGCAGGCAGGCGAGGCTTGTGCTCGCTTGTGCAAGGGGATGCGGAGATGCTGTGGTGGTTCACCCATACCTTGACAGAGCAAGCTAGTCTCCACACTCCTTTTTTGAGCTTTGCTCTGCAGAGCAGCCTATGTGCCTCAGCAGCATCCTGGGCATTGCTCTGGGATGGACCTGTCCGAACAGGGCTCTTGACCTGTCCCCAGTGCCAGGGCTGTCACTGTATGGGGTGGATGGCTTAATGTACAGCAGGGTAGAGCCCCAAGGGACAAGAAACAACATCTAAAGAGCCAGGAGCGGGCACTGACCTCGAGCTCTGAGTTGATAGATGCTGCGTTGGAGGAGCTGGATGAGGAGAGCCCAGCGGGCAGGGTTGGGAGCAGGGGGCAGGCAGGCGCCTGCGGTGGCACAGGGTTTGCTGCACCCATCTGTGCATCCCCGGGCAGCATCACCACGCCGTGACCAGTCTGATAGGTAACAAAACAAGAGAAGGACATCAGAGGGAGACGTCACCGGGGAGAGCACCAAAACCCAACCCCAGTACGTGCACAGCACCTCGGGGCTCACATTGCAAAAGCATCTGCAAGCTGCAGGCCTCCCTGCGCCATGCAGGACAGCAAGGTAGATGCATCCACTCCCCCTCACCCCCAAAAAAATCTGGGCACCCACCCCACAGCCACTCTCTGCCAGAGGGGTGAGAGCATCCCTGAACCCCCCGGATCCTGCCCCAGCCCCACAGGGTGCACCGAGTCCCAGCAGCCTCTCACCTGCTGCACCAGCCCAATCATCAGGTCTAAGCAGTGGCTGGTTGCCACCATCCTGGGCCCAGACCTGGGTTTTGGAAATGTGTTAAGCGGGACCCAGTTTGCAGCCTGCAAAGGAGAGCGAGCCGCATCGGCTACAAGCAGGAGAGCTGTGGCCGCACCACAGCCTGCGCCAGGCGGTACAGCACCCATCCCCATCCAGCAGCAGTGTTGCGCCAGCGACACCACGAACTGGGGACCTGGAGGGTGCGGGATGGTGCTGAGTTGACATATCTGGATCCTGCAACCAGGCCCTCCCCACCTCCCAGAGGGAGCAGGAAGGTGGCCGGGGGGGTGTGGGGGTGTGGTGTATGAGGGATCCCCACCAGCCTCCCCCCGTGCAGTGACCGCTTGGGCTGGGGGAGCATCTCCCAAGCTGCACGGCGATGCCAAGTTGTTCCCAGGGCAGCATAGTAGGAAAATGCGTGTGGCCCCATGGTGAGCATGATGTTCCCAGTGCCAGCAGCATGCTGACCCTCTGTACCCCTCCTCCATGGTGCCCTGCCCCCCAACATCCCTCCACCCTCCCGTAAATGCAGAGCATTAACACTGCCCAGCAGGACAGCTCTCCTTCCCGCCCTTCAATCAGAGAGGAAGGCGGGGAAAAAAACCTCTTCTTCCTCTGCTCCTCCATCATCTTCCTCTCGCTCTCCAGCCAGGGGTCCCCAGGTGCCAGCCACCTCTGGTACAAGCCGCTGGCTCATCTGCCTCTTGGCCATGCAGGCGGCAAACAGGAGCTGAGCCCCCATTAAGGGTATTTCTGGAGCGACAGCAGAGCCCCCTCCCCGTGCCAGTCCCACAGCCTGGGAATAGGGACCAGAAGAGGAGCCCTGCCCCATCCACCTCTGCATCCCAGCGGAGAGCCCCAGGAGAGGAGCTGGGAAAGGATACGGCCATGTCCAGTGCAGCCGAGCCCAGGGCGAGCAGGAGCCAGGGCAGGGCCCTCAGGACGTGCGCAGGCTGCCGGTCGTGGGTGA
>NW_009647955.1:4004354-4004905 GCF_000708025.1 Charadrius vociferus
GAGCCTGCTTTGTAGCCACACAGCCTGTCCCCAGCTGGGGACATCACCGCAGCACCCCGCTGGGAAGGGGGATGCTGTGCCAAACCCTGCAACTGCCCCGAGGGCTGAACAGCCGGGAAGGGCTGTGCAGAGGGCATGGGCACCCCACACCCCCCCCAGGCCTTTTGCAATGGGATGCAGGAGTCACCAGCATGGCTGGGGACCTCTGCCTGACTGGGGGGCGGAAGGGCAGCCATGCCAGGCAGACACTTACTGCTCCGGAGAGTGCGGGGATCCTGGCCGTGAGGGCAA
Source organism: Charadrius vociferus (assembly GCF_000708025.1). Classification (NCBI taxonomy): domain Eukaryota; kingdom Metazoa; phylum Chordata; class Aves; order Charadriiformes; family Charadriidae; genus Charadrius; species Charadrius vociferus. The sequence continues at coordinate 4,004,646 of NW_009647955.1, forward strand.
CGAGGGTGGAGAGCAGCCCCAGGACAAAGCCCAGCGCTTCCCCGTTGTCCTGAGGGAGGGAGAAGAAACAGGGGAGGCAGGGGAACGCCTCCATCACAGCTTGCCCAGAGAAGGGGTCTGGAGAGAGCCCAGAACGCACATCCCAACCAGAGCCCCATGCCCCCCACCAGCTGTTCCAGGTCTCCCAATGATCCCAGGGACTTCCCCCTCCTCCTCCTGCCAGACCAGAAGTGCCATGATGTGTGGGGGCTGCCTCTCCC
>NW_009647955.1:4005077-4005739 GCF_000708025.1 Charadrius vociferus
CGCCCCCGGCGCCCCCCCGCGTGTGCCCCCCCCAGCCGCTCCAGGGAGGGCCGGGAGCCGGGGGCCAGCAGAGCCCTGCCAGCACCCACGCACAGGGGCAGGGTGAGGGCGAGCAGACCATCCCGCAGCCGCCTCCTCCTCCTCCTCCTCCTCCGCCAGCGGGGTAGATCTGCATGGGACACGGGCTCGCTTTCTGGGACAGGTTTTGCCCCATCCTGCCCTCGTGGGCTCCGCCGGGTCCCCCACTCCAGCTACCCCAGGTGCTGCTGTCCCCAAGGTGCCCCTGCCAGGCTGCCCAGCCAGGGCCACACGGTGCTCCCCGAAGCCCTCAGCTCAGAGCAGGCTGCTGCCGACCTGCGCCATGGCAAGGAGGGGTATCCCTGCACAAACCTGCTGTCTTCTGAGACTCAGGCGGGCACGGGGGAAAGAGGATGAGCAGGAAGCGGATGATGTCGGCCACAGCCATGTAGGCACCCGTGAGGATCTGGGGAGAGACACAACAGCACAGGGAGGCTGAACCTCCCCGAAATGCAAAACCTCGGGCAGCAGCTCACATTCTCCCGCATGAGGGGCTGCGTTTGCCATGCCATCTTGAGCCAGGGCTGCCAAAATCCTCCCCCTGCTACCCAGCACCCCGGTGCAGCAAAGCAGCAGCTCCTGCA
>NW_009647955.1:4006094-4020420 GCF_000708025.1 Charadrius vociferus
CGGGGCGGGGGCGCCCTTGTGTCCTGCGGCCATCGTCTCCAGCATGGCTGGCTCCGAGCCTCCCTGGGCAGGGAGTGCCGGTACCCACCCTGCAGGTGCGGCACTCAGCACCACCTCTGCCCACGGTACAGCACCCAGCAGCTCCATCGGGGCAGAAAGCACCACACGCTGCTGGGAGCGGACTCCGGGCTGGACTAGGGCTCCCTAAACTAAGGCAGAAGAGACCTGGCAGCTCCAGCTCCTGCCCTGAAGGGAGAACTGTAGTTCATGATGCAAGCGCAAGATACTATAGAGGGAAGTTCAGCTTCAAACCATATTCCCAAATCAGCTTCGCATTTCTGCTGCAGGTATCAGTGCAGCAGGTAACAACATCAGCCTGGAAAATGAACTGCTTTATAAAGCACAGCCCCTGAAAAGAGGAGGTAGACTGCTGGCTTGCTGAAAATGCTGTGGATCCCAAAGAACAGACTGGAGCCGGTTGCAGCCCACATGCTCCCTCTACATGCACACGGCGCTTTGAGAAACCAGCGCTCAAAAATGGAAAGTTACCTTCTGCGGAAAGCAACGGGAGCAGCTGAGAGCAGGTGGCCGGGGCAACGCACAAAGTCTCCTTTGTGCAGGCTCCTGCCAGCGGCGCAGTCCCCAAATTGCCTCACGCCTGCCCACTGCTCGCACGCCCTGTGTCGAGCTGTCAGCGCGGCCCGGCCGGCATTCCCCAGCAAGGGTAGGGCAGGGTGGATGCGGTTTAGCCACAGACCACACCACCACAGGAAACCATTAATTTAACGATGGTCCTTGCCTATTACCCAGTTTGCCCACTGCACAATAGCAGCATAAAATATTAACAAGCCTTTGGGTCCACAGCTCTTCTTTACGGTCCTTCTTCTATCGAGGCAAGAGTCCTTCAGCACAGCAAGGAGCAGTTTGCATTTAACAAACCTGAGCAAATATTATTTGCTCAGTCGTATTTACATTATCCTCCATTCATTTGTGCAAACACTGCAAGTGGTTTAGCAGGTCTTGTAGCCAAAGGTTTCTGCAAGCAACAAGCAGAGTTGTCCCAAACCTCAGCCCTTGGGGACCGCTGTTATTCACTAGGTTTGCAAGGGTCTACACCAGGACACAGCCTGTCCAGCAAAGAGGCTCACAGAGACCCAGCCGGCAGGAAAGGGCTGAGAATGCAAAAGCAAACTCAGGTAAGTGCAACAAGAACTAAGAATTCAAAATGCTTTGAAAGCAGAAAAACAGAATAGAAAAAAAAATATGTTAAAACTTCAATAAAGTACACCTTCAATTCAAAAACTTCAATTTGACAGGTAATTTGACAGATAATAGCTTCACACAAGACAGGATAAAAAGAAATGGGCGTTTCTGAGCAAATAAGTCCCTAAAGTACTCTAAGGGACCAAAAGCGGAAATGATCCCTCCAAAGAGGGTGGGGAAATCTGATCAGAGAAACAGATTTGGTTAGGGCACAGCCCCTTCAGGAAACAAAGACAAAAATCATCTGCTCCAATAGAAACAGATTACATAGGCTCTCCTGAGAATCTACTTTCCGCTATGGTACACTGACTTAAAGTACCATTGATCATGTTCATTCAGTGTTAATTATGCTTTAGTTGTACAGGTGGCAGGGAAGTATCTTCCCTCCAGTGATGTAATTAAGACCTTGAGAGCAGGGACTCCCAGGGAAACAGGAGCTGAGGAAAGAGCTCTGCTGTCGAGGACCCTCTGCATACTCAGTGCTGTACAGGACAAGCAGACAAAGGGTCACAAAGCCAAAACCGGCGTGGTTGCACACCCCACATCTGCGGTGGCTTCGCTCAGCAGTTGCTTTCATCTCTCCATCCCCACTTAAGGCCTGGAAAGTACAAAATTACAAGACAGCAATTCCTTTTTTAGTATGAGAGACCAGCATCATCTGTTACTCTGCTTCACCACCTAAAAACAAAGCACAATTTGTCTTTCCAAGCCTTTCCAGTCCTATCATTACTCCCAGTGCTACGTTAGCAATGAAGAGCGCTGACCCAAGTGCACAAACATTTTCTCAGCAGGGTGACCAAGGAGTACACCTCATTTAAGTCTGACCCCAAGTAAATACAGTCTTTCTAGCATCAAATACTAACGTACACATTAAAAACTGCTATTATGACACTTCTGCAACTAGGTCAGTGAGACAAAACATGACACCATATAGGAAGTAAAATCTCAAATATATTTAAGGACAAATTAGCACCAGATTTTTGGCCAGTCACATGGAGCTAATGTTTTAAAATACCAATGGGAGGTCACACAGAAAAACAACTGGTACCAGCTCAGCGTGAAGGACATCAAAGCAGCATTTTCCTTGCATGGTGTGCCGTGCTCTGCTCTGCCTTCAGCTGGGAAGATAAAGAGTGGTTTCAGTACCAATTCTACAGAATAGGGCTGGTATAGCAGAGAAGAAAGACAGCATTAAAGATTCTTTTACCTCATTTTTCACCACACTTAAGTGTTCTGTCAAATCAACAAACAAGCTTGAAAAAAGAAAAGGGGGTGTGTGATAGGCAATAGTGTCTCAAAATGTAACAAACATCACTCATTGAGATTCAACTGTTTAAAGATTTTAGTCAGTTTTACAGGGCTTACTTTGATCCCAACATATATAAAATACATCCTTTATGGAAGGGAAAAAAAAAAAAAAAACAACAAAAAACCCAATCATTCCTGCATGGCTCCATCCGCTCCCATTGAAAGGACGTTTCAGCAGCAGTCAAGTGCCTGGGCTGGCTTCCAGTTAACACGAATGGCCAGGTCCCTCTTGTTCTCAGAGGGGATGAGCTCCAACTATCAGAGCCCCCTCTTCTCCCCTGCGCAGGCCAATCCATAGCACGGAGCTCCCACGTGAGCTAGTGATGCCCACTTATCCTTCCCCGCCCCCCCCTCAGTTCAGGTCTGCAGGACAGTGCATTCCCTGCCCTGGAAATGCCAGATACCAGTGCCAGAGCTAAGCCTCCAGGTGCTTAGTGATCCTGCGAATTTTCTCCTTCTTGTTCCTGTTTCCGTGTTTTTTCCAAGGCTTTCCTACCACATTCCCAGGATTGGGTGTAGTCACAGGTACAAGCCCGCTGCCAGGCCGGTATCCCATTGCAGCCCGGACCCCTTTCATCAGGGCACGAACGTTCTCCTGGAAGAGGAGACATAATCACCAGTGACCGATGAGAAGATATTTGGCGACAAGCAACTGTGATATGTTAATAAAACCAGATACAGGCAAGCTCAAACCCACCAAGACCTGCTCAGCCCCCAGCTCCAGAGCTGCAGAAAAGGTCACGGCACGCAGCCGAGCCAAAGCCTGCCAGCACGCTCCAGTTCTGTCTGCAGCCATGCCTCGCTGCGCCAGGTCTACCGCTGCAAGCGGAGGCGGTACGCTGACGAGACACTGAGCTCCGACAGACATGAGCTATGGCGCTAGGATCGATTCTCACAGTCGCTGCTTTGCACACAACAAATTCTCTTTGCAAATAAATCTGGCATCTGTGAAAGCCAGAGACTAAAATAACTTGCTCAAGTCTGGAGCGTGGGTAGCGCTGCCGGGGCTCACAGCTCGTGCCAGCACTTTGAGCAGCCAGAGGAAGAGTCTGGTAATCCCAAAAATTCTTTTCAGGTCGTCATTTTCCAAAACAGCTCAGTGTTTTTTGAAAAGAGCCCGAGTTCTTGTTTTCAAAATGCGTGATTATCTTTAGCTGCGCTGAAACAAATACTGTTCATCTCCAGCTAACCAAGCAGAATGGGTCATGCTATCTACAACCCATCCTCTTCATTGCTCAATGCCTTGTTCTGATCCTTGTCAGGTGCGCAGACTTAATTAATTATGGATTTTACATTTCCTTATGAGTCATTAATAATTTTTTTCAGTAGTATAGGGGCAAAACAGATCCCTGTGGGACATAACAAGAAGCCTACAAGTTAAGAAAAATTCCCATTTTCCACTTAATTTTGAGATTTTTCAATTAGATTTTAGAATTAGATTAGTTTGTGTTCTTTTCATCTGATTTCAGGTTCAGAGTCAAAACAACCATGTAATACTGAATCAATTATCTTAAAAAAAGCTTATCGTGACCCCTAAATATATCATCTCAAGAAAGGAAAGTTAGTTTGAAGGACCTGTTAGTCCAAAACCATGTTCCTGATCGGCTGCTGTGTCACACCACCCACCTTCCTTGTCTGTCTTCCTGTTTGCTCAAGATTGATGTTAGGCCCATAATGATGAGGGTCACCCTGTTGACGTTTTAAAAAAAATCAACTATGTGTACCTCATTAGCTATCTTTCAGTCACCTAGCACATTCCCAGTGATTTAGGAGATAATAAAAAGAACAGAGCGCTCTTGGGCAGAAATTATGTGCAGATGCGAACGGTATCTAACACCATTAACTCAACCCAGCACCCCTCCATCCTTAAAGCTATTTTCTCCAGTAACTATGACACACCGGTGCTGCTGTAAAAGCTCCCAGAATAAATCTCCTCCAGAACTTACCTGGTGGAAAAATGTTTTGTCCACCACATTTTCAATTTGTTTTGCTTTGGTATTCTTCTCAAGCTTCACCTGTCCACTGGCCTGCACGGTTCTGCTCTCTGGGCATCTTTGATGCTGGTGCTGAAAGTCATTTGGGTCAATGCCAGGAGGCGGATGGCAATATAACAGCTTGCCCTGCAAAAGCAATGGGATTCAGTTTTTACCAAAAAAACCAAAACCAAACCAAAAACCAACTCAGAGAGAGACACAGAGAGGAAAGAAAACAACCCCAAAGCTAAGGAGGGCCCTGGAAGCCCAGGGGCTCACACTGGCAGAATAACTACCAGTACAGCTGATTTCTCCTCCCAGGCAACAACTGGCTTGACTTTAAAGCACCATTCTACCTCTACTTCAAAGCACCATTTCCAGCTGCAAACAATACAGCGCAAAACTCTCAGGGGTATGGGAGGATCCTGTTAAGAAATACTCAACAGTAAGTTGCGGAGAGGTTCTGTAGCAGCACGCAGTATTACCACGCTCATAACTGCAGTCCTTAGCACCAAATACTGATCCAACTATACAAAATGGATTTGTTTCCTGAATATCTGCTGCACGTTCTAGAGATATGATAATTTATTTAGGTAGCACCTTATTTTTAAGCAATCATCTTTTTAAGAGTAAGCAGCAGAAGAAATTTCATTTATTCCTTGAAAATATAAAAATAGCCCGATTTAAAGAGTATTTTAACATATGTTAATTTTATCCAGAGAAATAGAATTAATTTTATTGTCCTCCTTCCTGCTCCAGTGAAACCTTCAATTCACCTCCTAGCAGGTAAGAAAACCCAGATGTGGGAAGCACTTACACTGACATAGTCTTTTAACACATATCGAGCTGATCTTGGCTGGTCTGGCTGTCCATGAGCTGTCATAAAGCCCCTCATATCTGGAAGACAAATCCAAAGTATATTCTGTGTCAGTACAACAAGAGCATTAACACATTCTTCCCTGCTGCCTAACTGCACATTTGCATCCTCTCTCCAAAAAAAAAAAAAAAAATTTCCCTTAGAAAGAGGTTTCAGTTGTGGAAAGCAAGAAGGAAAGGGGAACACTGCTAACCATAGGGAGGCTGCAGAAACATCCTAACCTGGAAGGAATTATGAGAGCTGACATCTCCCTACCACCACAAAACTTGATGGATTTTTGGTTTTGTTTTAAGGCCAGAGAAGATTAACTGCATCAGAGAATCAGACAAGGGAGATAATCTTTCACTGCATTCTTCAAAAATCTAGTTCAAGATACCGTTGATGGGAGGTAACTAAAAGGATGAGAGCACCACACCACACTACACAGACCGGCAGGGCATTTCACCAACATCCTTAACACAATCACTACATCTGTCGGATGAAACTGGCAAAGCACCACTGCAACACACATGTGAGATTAGCTGTTAACAAAGGCCCTTCCTGAGGAGAGGACAAGTCCTAACGGGGAGGTTCAACACATGACAAACCTGAGTCTGGCCTAACTTTAAGAAGTTTCCTTAAGGTTGCATTCAGGACCACGCACACAGTCTAGGCAACAGGTTTCAAAGGGATCATCACTCACATCCGTATGCTGTTAGCAGCTCTTCAGCTGTTGGCTTTCGATCTGGATCCTCATCTTCCCTTGGCCTTATGATATTTATTCCGTAGGTTGCTTCCAAAATGTTTCGTGGGATATGCTGGCAAACGTAAGCTAGTGAAGGAAACCACCTGGTGATTTTCAGCTACACAAGTAATCTTGCCCTAGTCACTCCAAGAGCACACATTAAGAATGACTTTGGATTTTGTTGCAAACCAGAAAAATGATGCAAGTCTGAGAACAAGATAAACTTGAAATGAGATGGGGAAAGACCAACACGACAGGGCTGTTTTATCCAATGTGCATCCCCACTGCCCTCAATGCGTGAGCACATGCGCCCCTAGCAGGGCTGGAACATGCTACATTGCATACTCCAGATCCAACACTTACACTCTCACAAACCCCATGCAAAGGATATTAGAGAAATGGGTGGGACATGGTCCCTCATCTGGTCTATAGGCAGAATTCCAGAACAAATCATTTCTGCCTTGGTAGAGATGAAAGATGGCATCACCAGACCAGGGCAATCACAGAGGCACAGGCCAGGTTCCACATACAGGGTCTACACAACAAATAATTGATGAGTTCACCAAGGCAAGTCAGTGTCCATGGAGGAAAAAGGAACAAAAAAATCCCGAACCAAATGCACAGATAAAACAAGGATGCAAATGGGAATAAGCAGAAATTCTCCTAACACAGACATGTGCCCTGCTGGCCCCTGCCAATGAATTAAGGAAATCTGATGTGGAAGACAGCAGCACTTCCAAGGTTCATAAATAAGGTGTCCAGATGGGGGCAGCAAGATCTTCAGCTCTCCAATCTGATGGGAGAGAAGAAAGCACTCCAGAAACCTTTAACTGCATTGGACCTTTTGAAACAGGTAGGAGATTGCACAAGTACAAATCCCACAATGCTCGTTATAGCATTGCAGTTACTACCTCAAAATCAAGAGCTTGACCAATATGAGACCAGCAGCGTAACTGGACTTGTTCACAGCAATGACTGTGGACAAGAAGGACTGTTTGAAAGTTTGACCTTAAGCTATTTAGAGGAGCACTGACTTTTCAGAGGTTCTCTCCTCGTGACTGGTGTTGAAAAAAAGAAGGGCCAAGCTACTTAAATAAAATTGGGAGATGGAAAATCTCTCCCATTGCACAGTGGCTCTCATAAGTGACTCTCAAACTGTAGAAAGAGTTTGCACACGAGAATTAAAATTCCAAAATCATATATATCAAGCCTACCCCTCTCCAACCTACTCTGCTGGGCAGAGTACAGGTTGGCACACAGAGTTCTCAGTGAGTCCACATGGCTGCAACTAGTTCATAATGAAGCACTCTTCCACTGGGTGGGGGGAATAATGAAGAGATCAATGCTCTTTGTTAGCAATACCTGAAAGTGCTTTGTACGGCCTGGTGTAGCAGACACTGACACCTTCTTATTTCCAAGGATGGTGTTGATGGTTGAACTTTTGCCAACATTAGGGTAACCCACCTAGATGACAGAGAAGTGGAATGGTAACTGATATTAGGCAGGGCAATGCCAGAAGACTGGCAGAGCTCTGAAACAGAAGTACTTTAATAAAATGTACTAAAAAAATTAAGGCAAGCCGTGGGGAATGCTGAGCTCCAGGAACTTCAGAATTAATCTTCACACAACATGCTTGGTGATTTGTGCTTGCTAGTTTTTTCTTTACCCTTACAGGAAGCCAGGCTACAGGATGAACTTCTCCCATGGAAGACATATGAAATTAAAATTTAGATTAAGAAAGTTCTGTTTAAGCACAAAGTCTAACTCACCAGCCCAACATTTACTTCCCCATCCTTCACCCTTGGTCCTTTGTGCATGGTTTTGAATATGTCCAGCAGCTCATTTCTCTGTACCAGGTGGCTGAAGTTCCTGATGTTCCTGTTCTGCTCCTGCACCACATGCTGCACTGCCGTACCATCAGTCCTGCTTTCCATCCTCTCTGGGGCAGTAGCATTTACTTTGTCCCCACCTTCATCTTCAGAACAGGTTTGCCAGGCCTCCTCTTCATCATCTTCACAGTCTTCATATTCATCATTGCTGTCATCATCACTAACTAGAACTTGGTTTACAGTTTGCAAAGCACTGCCTGTGGATGTGCTTTCTGCGCTATCTTGTGCTGTGTCATCTTCTGCTTGACCAGAGCTTTCATCCTCAGAATGACTCAGATCCTCTGCTCCATCTTCAGTGTCTAGCTCCTGCGTAAACAGTTATTTGATAGGTGAAATGCAAAGACAACAACAGTAAGTCTTGCTGGTGACTGCAGTGGCTGCAGCAGTCACCTATCTTTTTATTCGCCAGATCCCAGTGAATGATAATTCACTCCTTACATCACACAGGTTTTTTAGGGGTCTTAAGTACGAAGTAGAAACAACTAGCCAGTTTTAGGAGAATGACAAAAGTATTCCAAGAGGGATTGTTAGCTTCATTGTGAAGTTGTTAGAGGTTTATCTCCAGAATCACAACTGTGAACGTGAACACACCCACAGCATCCTTATACACAGCAGCAGCAGTGCCCAGGAAATATTTTTTTTAAGTTATCAAGTGTTCCTAGTAATAGGAATGAATGTAAGAAAGACCTTTTCATAACAGCAGTATCTTGAACTTTCCAAAAAAGAAAGCAGACATACCACTTCTAGTCTTACTTTTAAATCAATCTGTAAAAACATTTTATCCAAGAACTGTGAACCAGCTGAACAGATTAGGTATTTTTGAAAGAGATGTGGGATATTCCATAGCTGAATAGCCATGGCTGTAACAGATGAACCCAGTAAAACCAGAAAATGGGATTTACTGATAACATATTACACTGGAGGCAGCAGCAGAGTTTGTTCTACTGGTCAGACTGAGAGAGAAAAATCCTCTGTCCCCATGTGACCATGTCCCTCACAGCATCCCTCTTGGAAAGGATTCCAGTTCCTGCAACAAGTTCAGAGTTTGCAAACAGATCTACAAGGGCTGTTTCCGTAGCTATTAATCAGCAGCCTCAAGTAACCAAATTTACATTCTAGTTCAGTATTATTTACCAAGTCACTAACCTTGGAAGAGAAATTGCAAGGACCACAACGATTGACTGAAGGGTGTACTATTTTGTTCACCATTTTACTCTCCTCACTTTTGTCTCCGAATCAATCATTAAAATACTGGTTTACAGCCACACAGGTCCTTAGAATAATCCTTCCCTGAGAAAAGGCCTGTGCCTTTCCTAGAAAGGTGCTCAGGTATATCACAAGCATAACAGCAAAGCAAGTTATCCAAGGCAGTCAGCACATACCCAGTTGGAACTGGTCGTCTACAGTACCTTTGGTTCTCTGGATAGCCGTGTGCACTCTGCCAGAGCTGACCAGAACACCACCTTAACACCTTCTTTCTCAAAGAACTGTGCCCAAGCAGCCCGCTGTTCCTCACTCAGCAAATCTGCTTTGTTTATCAGGATCATGTTCTCCTTGTCATTGCTGACTTCCTTAACATAACTTTCCTGAAGAAAACAAGAGAAGGATCAGTTTGTACTCTGGTTTAGATGACTCCCCCCCCAAGGAGATATAAGACCAGCAAGGCAAGTTACTCCATCCAACTCCACATGACTGCAGCTAAGTTTACTGTCCCCTGGGCTAGATGGAACTGGTGTTTAGCAGACAGCTACAAGAACAAATTGGAGCATGCAACTACTGCAATATAGGTTGTTTCTGCCACGTGTGCAAACACCTTGTCTGCTTAAGAGCTATGACAAGATATTAATCAGCACCTCACAGCAGGAACTCCCAAGATTAACTATTTGAGCAATTTCGTATCTTATTGAGGCACAATGTTCCATAGTCTATCATTACAAAGCTGTCACTTCAATAATTCTTGATCCTCCACTTCAGCGCAGTAATCCTCACCCATTTTTATTCTACCATGCTTTTAAGCAGAACAATTCCTTTGAGTGTGGACGCTTCCAGTGGGTAATGATGAGCGATATAACAACTGCAATACAACATCTGTAGAACTGCCTCTGAATCCACAAGTGTGCAATATCAAAAAAAAATTGAAGAAAAATAATTTGATGCCAGACTACTTGCATAAATAAGACATCCAGTTAGGTACAACAGCAGAACAGCTTCAAGGTAGCTGAATGTGTTAAAAAATAAATCATATAAACTCTAAGAAATAAAATGAAGACAACATTCAAGAAAGTGGTTTACTTACCAGATCTTGGCATCTGAACAGAAGGGGGTTTCTAGCATCTACTATCTGGACTACAATATCACTGCAAAAATAAAAGAAAGCCCCATAAAGTACTATTTCTCACCTTGCCCCAAAGAAAGCAGCAAGGCACAGTACATACAAAACCTTGGGTTTAGGTTTTGCGTGGAATTTTAATGGTTTTAACAGTATTACCCTACTAAGTACCTTTACTGAATTAACAAAGCATCTCAGCATCCCACATGCCCCAACAGAACCATGCTTATGCTACAAGCCAGCATTGCTGTACAGTACATCTGCCTCGCTTGGCTAATTCTCCTGTACAGCCGCTAAAAAATGTGGTAACATAACTTTATTTCTGTCTATTCTCATCTCCAAACTGCAGCAGAGTGGCTACAGAGAGGAAGAAGAGGTGGTTTTCCTACAGTGAGGTATTCTGGAACACTGTTGTGCCCTTTGCATGGACCAAGACATACAAAGTCTCCCACAAATGACTTATAGATACCCAGCGTTTGCCGTCAGGCATTTTCAAAATTTATTTTGTGCTCTTCTTGTCACGAAGCACAGAACAGTGAAAGAATTAGACTCCAGTAAAACATGTTGTTCCCCCTCGCAAGCAAGGCCTTGCATGTGTGCTTTTAGGAAACATCTTCCAAATCCAGACACAAGGTTGCCACCACATATGGGAACAAGACTCATCAATTCTACACACAAATTAACTGTGCTGGCTTCAGATACCAGAGGCACCCATGTTCCTTTCTTCAAAAGGAGGGGGAAGTTAACTACACCCTCTTTCACTAGAACTTCGCCAGGGTGGTAATTTAACATACTAGTTGCCAGATATTGATTCTATTTGTTTGACAGGGATTTCTGTTAACTCAGGACAGCTTCCGAACACCATAGGTTAAATGGAAGAATTTCAAGCCTCACTAGGCAGTTGGTTACATATTTAAAAAAAAAATAAAATAAAAATCAATAAAACCCCCAAGGGACTCGTTCAATAAGCCACATGGGTACAAAGAGGTACTGAACAGTTACAGCAATTCAAAGATCAATATGAGAGAAAGCTGACACCATGCTACTAGGATGGGATACAGAGAAGTTACTGAATCACACTGCTGGGAGCTAGTTTGAAGCAAACACAAGAAAAGCCTGACAACAGATCAAATTATCTGGCAAGGTCAGGGACTGGTCGACTTTCCTATTTGATTCTGAGACAGCATCCTCACTCTACATGAAATAAAAAGCTCCAACAAGAGCAGAAAGGCACTAGTAACACATTCCAGCCACCTCAAAACACACAATACACTCATACTGCATATCATGATACCCTATAGTGGACGCTCCCAACCCAAATCTCTCCCGGCCAAAGACCCAGCAGCACCCAGTACAAAGCCACTTCTGTGAAAGCACCAGCTCACCATGACCTCACTGGTGAAGTATTTTTCAATTTTAGCAAAATCAGACGAGATGATCTCAAACTTAATTACTAGTGAAATTAAATGCCCCAGTTAGATTAATGTAGCAGATAGCACTCCTATTGTATTACAGTTCAGCAAAGCAAACAAAGCTACTTCTGTGATATGACAAGCTGTTGTCTTTTGTGCACTGCTGCAATTTCTCTGCATGGCAAAAGGCCAAGGACCAAGAGGCTCACTCTTTCTCAATGTTATTTAGTTGTTCTCCCTCGCCTCCTGCCCCTGAACGTCAGGCTGCAGCTGCACGGTTGAGAAAGAGCGAAAAGGGTTAAACTTGGCAAAAGACCTCAAAGACACATTCTCAAAAGAGGCCTCCCACACAGAGTTACTGGAAGAGGACAAGAACAGCAGCAGCTGAAGAATCATCAGAGGCTCAAAGCAAGCCACCTGCAGAATCACAGTGCTGAGAGCTAGCGCGTGCCACTAAGCAGCTGCCCTTCTCCACATCACATTTTGATCACTTCAAAACCAAATCACTTCAGTGCTGACAATGAAACAGTAACTGTAATTGGTTTTCCTGTGCTCAGACACTCAAAGGCTTCAATTCAGTAAAACACATTAAACATTACTTTTAAAAATCAGTGATATTCTTTACCTCCTTTCAATGACTCTCCAAAGCTGACGCCAAAATTCCAAGTTTCGTTCAAATGGGGTTAGAATTAACTTTTTTTCTTCTTCAAGACTAAGGCAAAATAGAGAAAAGACATCATACTTGACCCATTTCAGGCAAAAAGCCCACCACCAGCTCTTCCTCAGATCCAGGAGCCTTTAGTTTCAAAGACAGCTATCAAATCAGACTCATATAGCAGGTACTATTTCTGCCAGTTTTGCATCCAGGTAAACTGGTGTCAGTGACACACGTTCAGCAGTCACACAATGGCTCCTGACCATGCCAATGGAGAACTGGTAAGTGACAGAAAGAGCAAAAACTCATCAAAAGTCTGCCTGTGAAATTTCAGAGCCACAATCATAAACCAGGGAAGTTATCCCAAGTGCCAACAGTTATTACTCAAATACCACCTGGAAAACCTAATGAATTTGGGGATGGTACCTGACATGGCTCTTGGACTCACTGTTACCAGCGCCTGAGGGACTTTGCTCAGGGCAAGCATGGGTTCATACGGTGTGAGCAGATACCACCCAACTCTCCAGGCCAGCAGATGCAGTGCAGGACCAGTACAAGCTGCTGTACGCAGGCTGACAGCGCTGCACTCTATTCAGAGCAGCACTGTTGCTCTTAGAGGACACATTCACCACTCCTCCACTTCACAGGCAAGAACAGAACACCACACTCCATCCCGAAGAATTTTAACTGTAAGCAGTACAAAACCATGCACATACAAGACAGCTGTGCAGAGCTTACCACAAAAACATGTCTGGATTGTGGCTGCGCTGTCCGACCTCCCAGAACAAATACAGGGAGCCGCTGACAAGCCATTACTTTTATAGGTCCAGCAAGGATAAATATAACCCACTGCTTCCTGTGTCTCCAGATGCCACCAGCTACTTACCCAGACAAGTGGCATACTCACTGGGCAAGCTGTCGCCTCCATTCAAGAAAGCTCTCCCTCTCAGCTTGCTTCAAGTCCTCTGCACTGGTTGTCCTATCCCAATCTGGTCTGTAACAAGCACATTTTGGAGTAAGTGATCACAAGTAGCAGTCAGACCAGTTACATTACAGCAATAAACATCCACAGAGAACACAGGCACCACACGTTCAGCTACACTGAGATGGTTATAGTTCAGACATGCGTGCGCCTGTTTTCAGCAGCGTTAAGTACACTTTTTTCCTTGTTCCTTCTCAACGCCACTAGCTGAGAGGACACTATCCTACACACACTAGATCTCACAAAGCTGCTCTTTCAATCTAAAATTTGTAGTGCATTTAAGATGGGAGATTCATCTCTTTGTCCACTATGCACAGCACTCTGGAAAGGCTTACTAAGTTGCCTGGATACATTAGCTCCAGCAGTGCCAGGCTTTGACCAGGAAACCCACACAATCAGGACCGATGGGCTGGGGCGGGTAGCATCCACATGGCAGACTGGCACCTGTGCCACAGGTTAGAGCAAGCTTGTGCAGGCCAGGTAGCAGCTTCCCCAAAGACAGGGTACTGACAAAGCAGACAACTGTCCCCAGGCTTGTAGCCACCGAGGGGCTGAGCCTCCTCATCAGAGGGAGATCCAAGCCTGGCTCTGCCAGGACTCACCTCCGTGGGATGCGCAGGAACTGCCGGTTCTCCTCATGCAGCTGCTGGACATGCTGGGCCTCCTGGGCTGTGAGAAGGCCAGTGCGGCTCTGGGCTGACACGATCTGGATATTCAGACGCTCTGCAGGAGAGCCGAGATAGTCATCTAAAGCCAGCTGTCCCTCTCCCTGCTGTCACCAGTCCTGCTGGCCTCTGCCACCCCACCCCGTCCTGTCCCATGCCTGCAGACCCCCAGCCCTGGCTCAGGACACCATCCCCTCTCCCCTGCTCCCTCGCCTGACTAACCCCATTGCCAGCCCCAGACCTATCCCC
>NW_009647955.1:4020996-4024974 GCF_000708025.1 Charadrius vociferus
CCTGGGACGGGACGGCCTCTCCATCGCTCCGTGTGCTCACGGACCATCCGTCTGGCAGCCGCCCACACGCTGCCCTGGCCCGCCAGCCGCCCACCAACGCCCAAGCACGTCCCTCTGTCCAGCCTCACGCTGCCCTGCCTGCCCGCCCATCCATCTATCCATCCATCCATCCCCACGCTGCCTTGCCTGTCCAACTGTCCATCCATCCATCCATCCATCCATCCATCCCCACGCTGCCCTGTCCATCCATCCACCCCACGCTGCCTTGCCTGTCCGTCTGTCTGTCCATCCATCCATCCCTCCCTCCCCAAGCTGCCCTGCCCTGCCCATCCATCCATCCATCCATCCGTCCCCGCACTGCCCTGCCCATTCATCCGTCCATCCCCATGCCACACTGCCTATCTGTCTGTCCATCCCCATGCTGCCCTGTTCATCCATCTGTCCATCCATCCATCCATCCATCCATCCATCCCCAGGCTGCCTTGTCTATCTGACCATCCATCCCCAAGCTGCCCTGCCAATCCGTCCATCCATCCCCATAGCGCTCAGGACAGACGCACGCCTCTCCGACACTCCCTGCCCCAAACCCAGCCCTATATCTCTTACTCTCCCAGCAGCCACCAGCCCCACCATTACCCCATGGGCACTGATAAAACCCGGGGCAGGTCTAAACCCAGCGCCCCAAGATATGTGGCCGAGGGGCGACACACAGGGCAGTGAGCCCCAGCAGAGCTCATGGCAGCACCGATGGCTGCAGGGGCTGGTTTTGCTCGCCACTTCGGCCTGGTGTAGATGCTATCTCCGGGAAGCAAACAACGCCGCCAGCGAGGTGTGCAAAACCCTGTCCCGGCTGCCGGCAACGGGGCAGGGGTTTTGTGCATCCCTCCGGGGGAAGCCATGAGTTCCCAGGGCCAAGGTTGCCTCTGCACGCTGTGACACACCCAGCCCAATGCAGGATCCCCATCCCCGGGCTCTGTCATCCCAACGCAGCTAATAGTGCATACAAGGAACGATGGTGACAACGAGGGATCCTGCATGCGGCGGTGGAAGGTGTGCTACAAGACAGCTGCCAAAATCTAGCCAGAGCCTGGGCATCTCTGCGGGATGGAGGACATTGCTCACCCTGCCAGGAAACCATCAAACAAGTTTCGACAGCAGCCATTGCGGCCGGTCCAGGTCAAGCGGGGAGAGAAGGTGAAATTAATAAACAACTCAACCTGTTCTTGCACAGTGAACTGATTTATGAACCATTTCTCCTTTATGGGTGTTGGGTTAAGGCCAGATGTTTTTGACTATAACTCTGTAATGTGTATCAGTTGTAATCGGAGAATAACCCGGCTAATCCCTGGAAAACAGAGGCGCTGCCTACCCAGGCAGGCAAAGCTTAACTTCAGGTGCTGGCCGCCAGCAGCACGGCAGCGTACAAACCCCCGTGGGCAGGAGTGGTCTTTTCTCACGCTCAGCACTACGTGATGCCTCCCCATGATAGACACTCGTTAGGAAGACGCCGTTCTTCCTTTCTTCTCCCTTTCAAAGCCGGCAACCATACAGCATAAATTTCCCGAGCGCGTCTGAACCCTTGCCATGCTCATCCCAGGCTCTGCCACCACCGCCAGCCTGGTCCAGCCCCTCCTTCACTTCCTACAGGCAAATAAGACTGATGAAAGGGGACTCAGCGTTCGCCTTTTCATTTACACAAAGTGCTTCAGTGGAAGGCTGGTGGGCTGCAGACAGCATGCAGCGATTTAGTAAATTCATTTTTAATCAAGTCATCTTTAATAAAACCCTCTCAGGTCTTTATGTGGGCACTGAGGCAGTAATATGAGTGCTCATTATTGTATTTCTTTTATACTTCAGTTAAAAGTTACCTTCCTTCTGCACTGCATAATCACCAACCAGAGCAGCCAGCCAGCCCGGCCTTTCCCCACGCCTTGGGTCTGGCAGCACTTCTAACCCCACAGCCGCGGCACACGCGATGCCGTTCCCAGGCTGCCCAACCAGTGGCAAAACGCTTTAATAATCCCATCGGCACAGCCCCGGCAGCGCGGCCTTGGCACCGCCAGGGTCCTTGGCTGGTGACACAGCCACCGGTACAGAGTCCAAAGCTCGATGGCCCTCCATGGGACATGGGCAGCCGTGGCCGGTGGTATGAACTGGAAACAGAAACGCGCAGGAGTGCTGGTGCGGTGGGGAAAGGAGACTTGGACTTTGTCCACCACCTGCAACCTTCTGTGCATCGGGGCGGTGAGGTTTAAGGGTAACCTGAAGAGCAAAGGACTGTGTGTTTTGATCGGGATGTTTTTCCCACATGCTGCCCTTTCTTCCCACGACATTCCCTGTTTGCAGAATGAAGTGCCCCAGGGATAGTCACTGCAGATATTTTCCGCCACCTTTGTGGGAGCTGCTGAACAGATGCACAAACTGCCCTCATTCTTGCAACAGATACATTTCTGGGCACTTCATAAATGCTAAGGAATTATTTCTGTCCGCTGACGCCAGCAGCACAGCGAGGATTGCTTTGAGCAGAGCAACACTGAAGGAGATACAGATTGGGTGAGCCGAGTAACTGAGACATCAGAGTCCCGGCTAGAGTCTTACCTGCCTATTTCTAATTTCAACATTTCTCATCCCACTCCTGTTGCTCCCTTGTGCCTACCTGAGCAAGACAGGCTGCTTCTGGTCCTACCTAAACACGACAACCTGCTTCTCCTAGAAGATATTTATGCATGGATTAATTGCATGCAGCGAAAAGGGCCACTGAGGAAGAGATGCTGTCACAGGAGCTGTACAGAGGCGACTGGGCACCTGTGTGTGCGTGCCAAGAGCGCAGACAGCCGAGGAGAGCATGGAGGAGAGGTGCACGCTGCTGCGAAGTCCAAAAAACCTGTTGATTTGCAGCCCGCTCCCATACAACACAGCAGATACCACGGCATGCAAAATTAACTCGATTTTTGCTGCTGGGCCACGTTTTTACAACTCAGCTCTTTGACAGCAGCGCTCGGGCTGGAACGCAATGCTGTCCCAGGAGAGCGAGCACCCCCTGCACATTGCCGAACCTCTTGCGGCGCCTTTGAAGTGCGTTAGCTGAGTGCCCGGCACTGCTGGCTCTTTGGAGGGTGGCCATGGCTTTGGGCCTTCTCACAAAACCCATTGCATAGACGAAGTACGGTCTGCTGTCCTTCTAGCGCACTGTAATCACCGACTTGTGTCAAAAGGGCTGGCTTCCCTCCCAACTTCTTCTGCCTTGGAGCCAAACCACTGCTCCAGTTTTTGATGCAAATCCTGAGAATTATTTAGCAGCAGCAGCTCTTTTTCAAAAGCCAACGACACCAGTGCATTTTTGCCTAAAGGAAACATTGTTCTTTCTGGGCAACTTTTCCCCCATTTTCCTCTAAGGCAGCACTGGGAGATCTCAGGACTGTGTCTCTGAAATATTCATGTGATGGCTATTCATTATTCATGTAGGCTCACAATGCTGGATTCAGCGGTACTGCCAGCCTCAGCCTGACAAGCAGACCCATTAAGAAAACCCCCCAAAGCACCCCTGCAAGAACACCAAGACAATTTTGCTCTGTGCACAACTGCAGCTGCTTGAACCCTCTCCTTTCCAGCCGTACCCAGAAGCGTGCCGGCACCGTCAAAACAGGGGGAGCCCACCCCACAAGCTCCCCCATCTTTTGGTGAAGGTCCCATCCCCCTCTAGGAGGAGCAGCACCCCGGGGAGGCTCTAAAGCAGGACAACCTTGCCAAGGCTGAGCCCGGAGATGGCACCGACCCCACTGGGGCCCTTGGGCAAGTTTTTTAGACTCTGCTTCTTCCACCAGCCCTATGAAGATAAAATCACCTCCCCGCCTGGCAGGGTGGGGGAAGGTTAATTAGAGAGAGCTGCCTATGTCTTTGAAGGTGCAAAGCACTAAACCAGCAGGGGATTTCTCCAGCTCCCGGCTCTGCCCGGGCAGGCTGGACCCTGCTGCCCGC
>NW_009647955.1:4025267-4027660 GCF_000708025.1 Charadrius vociferus
CTGCCACTGGGCTGCGGTACCCCAAGCTGTACCAACATCAGCCTCGGTGCACCCAGGAGGGACCCAGGGCCATCACCGTGTGGACATTCCATGGTCCTCCCACCACCCCGGCATCACCCGTGGCCGGAGCCGCATCGGGGCAGGGTGGCCAGCAGGATGGGGTGCTGCTCCCCTTTGGAGAGGCAGGAGGGCTGCAGGGGCGGCACGAAGCATCCATTAAGGGATGTTAAGGACCCTTCTCCCTGAGCAGGAGATGCTGTCCCCTGCCCTGCCAACTCGTCTCAGGCAGCCATCTGCAGCCACTGCCAGTGAGACCTGGAGGGTGGCCAGCGGGGCTGGGGGCCATGGCACCCCCCTGCTCCCAGCAAGAGCCCGCAGGGCCTGGGCACCACTCAGCCTTTCTGTTTCATGGAAAATCCTGACAGTTCAGCGTTTCCTTTGTCCCAGTTCGGAACAAAGAGTCGAAACTTCAACGTTTAGCAGAGTCACCTCTGAAATACTTTGTTTTGGAAAATACTGAAATGCTGTTTTGAAATGTTTCACTTTGACTGTGTCACTCCGGCTGCTGTGGCATGAGCTCTGTTGCTTTCTGAGAGGAGAAAGCCTACAACGAGCTCTGTTGCTTTCTGAGAGGGGAAAGCCTAGGATATTTTCATATGCTGACAAGATCGATACATGCCTATGAATTATTTTGGTCTTGTCATACCAACTTTTCCCAGCACCTTTTTCCCGTTGCTCTCCCCAAGCAGAGACCCACATCAGCTCCAGTTCCAGCTGTTGGGCCCAAAAGCCATCCATGAGGCAAGGCTGCTCTCTGCAGGGCTTTACCCTCTCCGATTGGATAGAGGCCCCGGCATCTCCCCACACCGCAGCAGGGCAGCCCGCCGGCCCCCTCCAAGGGTGGCAGTGGGCAGCTGCCTGCCTGCCTGCACCCCAGCAGGGCAGCATGTGCCCTGGAGCCTACGGGCTCATGGTGGGGTGCAACCACGGGGTCCGGCACAGATCGGAGCTGCCAGGGAAGGAGGAGGATGGAGCAGGGCAGTGAGCGGGGGGTCTGCTAAGGGCCAAGTGCAGCACTGGCCGTGCTGCCAGCGTGGGGCAGGCTGGACTGCGGGGGAGAGATGGTATCTTGCAGACTTTCCCACGCCTCGCACAAGTTCTCCGGGCGAGCGCACGCAGGCAGGTGATGCTCGGTGGCTGCTGGGGTATTGCATAAATAGAGAGCAGGCTGCTGTGCCTGCCCCAGGCTACAGGACTGTGCAGATAAGCCCCCAGCATGCGTGTCCTACACGGCACGGGTGCTGCTGGCCTCGCAGGCGGGCAGGGAACCTGATGCTCACTGGGAACCTGGTCCTACACAGAAAGATCCCCTCTCATTGTGCCTCAGCTTCTACTTCTAGCAGTGAAATATGGACATCCAGCATCACAGGAACAGCCCCGTGCTTAGGGCTGGTGCCCCAAGCTTAACCAGGCTGCTCCTTGCTGTCAGGCTTCACCCAAATGCTGCAGCACAGCTCCTCAGCCCAGCACGGGACTAGGAGGGGTCAACATTTCCTTTGGGAATTGCCATCAGAGGCCACCACAACTTGGAACGTGCTATTCTGTTGCCAAAGCATGCAGCGATCCTCCATGCCCAGAACTGCAGCAGCCACCACACAGCAGGAAAGACATGGTCCTGAAGCTGATCGGGCCCATTAATGAGGCAAGGAAGGCTGCAACGGTCTGGCACGCCGGCTGGTGAGCAAGCATGGAGAGGAACTGAGCTGAGACAGTTTCCATCCACAAGTGGGGCTGTAACCACAAGACACCTTCCCTGCAGCTGCACTTCCAGCCAGCCCCGAGGCAGCTCTGCTGGGGGTGCTGCTGCTCCCCAGCCACCACCTGGGGCACCCAGCGGGTCTCTGAGGGGCTGATAACGAAACCTCCACCCCAAGAAGGCATCGCAGAAATGGAAGTGCTGCTGACTTGGGGCTGGGGAGGTGGTGGGGAGGGCAAGGGGGTTGGAGCTCCTCCCCCCCACCTTTACTCCGCTGGGGTTTGTGGGCAGGTGTGCCTAAGGGCTGTTGGACAGACACAGGGCTCAGCAGCCTGTGCGAGCCATGCCGTGAAAATTTAAGGTCTTTGTTCCTGAACATGGGTCACTTTAATCGGGACAGCAGAGGCCAGCGTGGCTCTGCAAACAGCTCTGTGGGAGTCATTATCAGAAGTGTCCATATACCAGCACCAACCCCCTCCCCAGCACTAACCTCCCTCCAGAGGCAGCGCCACAGGGAGATGTGGGGGGCTCCTTGCCCGCTCTGTCCCACCCACAGCAAAAACCTGCCGGCAGAGCCACCAGCCCGAGACCTAAGACTGGCTCCTCTGCCCGCAGCTGGAGGCAGGCAGGGCTTTGG
>NW_009647955.1:4027813-4029451 GCF_000708025.1 Charadrius vociferus
TTCAGCAGAACACCTCGAGGGAAAAAGGCAGCTCTGCGGGCACCGCGGGACTACCACACCACGTGTTGGTGTCACATGTCACCCTAAGCCGCTGGATTTATTTTATGTGCACAGCAGCGTCTTCTGTTTTCACCTTGCAAGACAAAGGAGACAAAGGAAAAGCACATTGGATGCTTTTGGAGGTGAAATGAATAAGCTGTACAAAGCAAAGCCTTTCTCTCCCTGCTACGCAGCGGGACGGTCCCGCAGGCTGGCGGGAGCTGGCTGCAATGTGGCTGCAGCGTGGTGCGTAGCTCCTCCTGCCCTCTGCACTGACAGCCCCACGGGGGGGTACCGATGGGTGCCCAGCACCCAGCCTGCATCAGGGCCGAAAGCAGGGACCCCCCCAGCTGGGGCAGGCTGCTGCTGGGCACCGCCGGCCGGGGCAGACTGCAGCCCCTCGCCTGTCCTCCCAGGGAGTCCCAGCGGGACTTTGCCCAAGAAGCAGAGGGTTCAGTTCTGCACGGTGCCGAGCCCAGATGGGCATCTCCACGGGCACTGGACTTTCCACCAGGGGGTCCAGCCAGCTTGCCCTGACTGTGCAAGGGCTTGTGTGCGCTGACCGGTGTGCGCCCAGCCCGTGCAGCTCTCCGACTGCAGTTTTTCCATAGGAAAACTGGAGCGCTAACACCTTCACTTCTCAGGGCCTGCAACAGCCTTCCCAACGCTGTGAACGTGCTGCGCTAGAGCCGCCGAAGACAGGAAATGCAGTGTGTTAGACATCCACACCCACCACCGGCCTCTGGAAACCATAGATGCGGTCAGGCATGCGGTCAGGCATCCCCTGGTACCAGCTGTGGCTGAGCAGCCTCAGGGGACGGCGTTGACGACGCTGCCCTCCAGTGAGGGGGTAGTTTTGAAATACAAGCAAATAGGCAAGGCAAGTGCTTTTAATACCGGTCACTGTGGTTACTTGCAGTTCCCAAGTAATCTGCTAGATGGCATAATGTAATAATAATAATAATGATAATAATGATAACGATAGACAGGTTTGTTGTAATTGATCCATAACCAAGAAACGATTTGTCAAACAATTTAAGCAGGCATTAACATATTTTACTGCACGAGTACGTACCACTCCCCTTTTGTCGAGCGTTTATTCAAACTCCGACGAAGTGCCGTTCTCTGCAACCCTGGAATTTCTATTCTTTCTGGCAGAGGATATGATACACGACAGGAGAAGCTATAGCAACGACACAGAGACCAACTTTCTCATTATGTCTGTGACTGTACTCCAGCAACCCCAGCAAGAAATTACAAGACAGCTCCTTGTTATTCGGCTGCTGCGTATAAATAAAGAGCAAAGCATTACTCATACATAATAGCTTTTATTTGCTGCAGGCCCTTCGGCTCTCAGAGCCGGACTAACCAAATCAAAGGGGAGATTATGTTGCAAGAGTGGGACTCCCGCACTGCACGTCCCAGCCGGGACGGCCGCCGGGCTTCGGGGTTCTCCCGGGCGTGGGCGCTCCCGGAGAGTGGGGCCCCGCCGCGGCCTTGGGATTTTTACCAGTTTCGGAGGTTTTGAGCTCCCAGTCCCCCATCTCAGCTGCCCCCTCCATCCTCCCCCGCCGTGCCACCCACCCTCCACGCGTGCCG
>NW_009647955.1:4030539-4030786 GCF_000708025.1 Charadrius vociferus
GGTCACCTACTGCGTGGCCGACCCGCGCCTGCCGCGCGTCTTCGCCTGGATCTACCGCCACGAGCTGAAGCACAAGGCGGTGATGCTGCGCTGCCACGCCGTGCTGGTCTCCAAGCCCGAGAAGGCGAAGGCCATGGCTCTGCTGCTCTACCAGACCTCGGCCACGGCGCTGGCCGAGTTCCGCCGGCTGAAGAAGCGGGACGACGCGCGGCACCAGCAGCAGCAGCTGGTGGGCGAGCAGAGCATC
>NW_009647955.1:4031584-4037969 GCF_000708025.1 Charadrius vociferus
CGGCCGCGGGCTGTTTACCTCCGGCTCAGCCCTTGAAGATCTGCCAAATTCCTGGAATAGCTTTCCCCGGGGAGGGCGGCGGGAGGGAGGTGTTGCGCCTTGTTTACAGTCAGAAATCTCACATCCGAGAGGTTCCCCCCCCCGCCGTTTTCTACATTAAAGTCACTCCATCGTGCTGTCGTGTCCGAGAGGTTTGCACTGTTGTGAATTTTCCTCTTTTTTTTTTTTTTATTATTATTTTTAAGTTAGACCCTTTTTTTGGGCCCCGGTCCTGTCCCCGGTCTCAATGCTCTAGATCTTTTGCTGTGCAAAAGAAGATTCTACTTGTGGCTGTTCACCTGTACATAGGGAAATGTATGCAAATACATTTTGTTATTTTTAAGAACACCACCATTGCGATCTCCTCTGTTTGCACATACCTGAAGAAAATAAAGATGACAGTAATTTAAAGGAAACTGGGGTCGCTGTGGCGATTTGGCCTCTCTGTGTGTGCTTTCCTGTAAGGAGATGGAGGGGAGGGGAGGGAGAGATCCCTTGGGATGTGTTGTAGCTGCTGGAGGGTGCCACACAGAAAGGCCCTCGCAAGCACCGAGCGTGATTCCTGAGCCAGCTGGAAATCTCACACTGCGGGAAAACGCACCGGGCACTTAAGGTCTCTTATAAAAGACACAAGGAAGAGATTTTCTCTCCGCAGTTTCTAATGATGGGCAGGAACGTGCGAGAAGGCTCCTGTCGGGGCTCTCTGGCCGGATTGAAGGCTCGAGAACCATAACTGTGTGGTCCTGGGGCTGTCGTGGGGCTCAGGCGTGGGGCAAGCTGCCCTTTGCCTGGCAGCGTGCTCCGGGGCACTGGGAGCACCACGCAGCCCTTGCGGGGTTTGCAGTTGGGTGCTGCCGCTGCAGCAGGGCCCTCGCTGCTCACAGCACCAGCCCAAGACAATTTCATAACCTCACCCAGGGTAAGCAGCGAGGTTGATTAGCCACGGGACTGCCGTGGTATTTTTAGCTGTAAATCTGTTTGTAAGTGGCAAGCTCCCAGGGCAGTAGAGATGTTCCGGTTTCATTTGTCCCCAAGTGGAGGTATCAATTAAGAGGTAATTAATCTGGCATTTCTGATGTCTAAATGTTTTCCACCGTGCCTGTGCTGCAATCAGGCGAGTTGCAGGAATGTCAATGAAAAGCCCAACCAGCTGCCGGGGCCAGGCCTCGCGCCTTGTGCAAGGAGCCAGCCTCCAAACTTGTAAATACCTCATTAAAACATTGCAAAACCTGCCACCGCACCAGCGAGAAGCTTTTACCTCTGCCTCGGTGTGAGTCAGTCCGAGGAGGGAGGCGCGCCGGGGTGGTTTGCACGGGAAGGGGTAATGGCAAGAGGGGGGAGCCCCCCTCAGAGCGGGCACCTTCTTGCCCAGGTCACACTCCAGCCGTGACGGGCAGTGAGGTGCAGCAGGTGACGGTGGCGGCTGGCGGGTCTCAGGCTGGCGCTGCCAAGACACACCACACAAAAGAAAAAAGTGCATCTTGCAGCTCTTTCTCAGGCGAAGCGCCCCTTGCCTTTACCAGAGAGGGAGGGGGCCGGTGATGAGGGGGAAAGAAACACCGGGAAAAGCTTATCCTGCAGTGCTTTCCCCAGGGTGGGGGCTGCGGGGCTTTGTTACCTTCAGCGGGGGACCTTCAGTGCCCTGGAGATCACGAGTGCCGCAGGTCTACCCCCAGAGCTCTCCGTCGCTGCCTGCGCTCTCCTGGGGTGGAGGGAGCCAGTAGCGCTTGGAGCAGGGCAGTGACACGGCCCCCCAAGAGCAGGGGAGCGATACAGCCCCCCGAGAGCAGGGCAGTGACACGGCCCCCCAAGAGCAGGGCACACCGGGGGAGTCACAGGCTGGTTTGAGCTAACCCCAGTTGCTGAACGACCGGACAGTGTTTGCTTTTACATCCTCTGCGTGTGCTTAAAGGTGGTTAATGGCATTAGCTCAGTCAATGCCTTTCTTCTCTCCAGAAGAGTCATCATGTCTGTGACAGTAAGGAAAGGTTTTTATCGCATGCCGGAGCTGAAAGCAGAATTCCCTGAGCAGCGCCAGCAGCAGCCAGGGCACACGAAGCATTTCCCCTTGAAGCCATTAGCAGGGCTACGGTGCGGTTTCCTCAGAGGACTATTCAGATCATTAGCTGTAAATGTAGGGTCCAAATCCCTTTGTGCCGGGGATATTTTCGTACTAGAACCACTGAAAAAAAATAAATCATACAGATGTCTGCATTGCTAGTTCGAGGTTATTCATGTGTGTTTAACTGCTGTGCCCTCCCCGTCGCAGCATGCATGGGCCTGCAAACGAGAACAAGTGCACGTGAGGAGGAGGTCATTATATTTTCTGCACAGCAAGTTTGAAGGGGCATCTCCCTAAGATGAGGAGAGGAGGGGAGAGAGCCAGACCCTTTCTGCAACAGGTTTGGGTAAAGGGCTGAGCTGCTAATGATTTTCCTTTGAAGCAAGTAGCTTCTTGCCAAGCTGCAAAGCCTGCTGCTGGCTGGTGAGGCGGCAGCCTGGGAGCAGAGCAGGGCTTTGGGAAAGGCCTCTGTGGGACACGCAGTCCCTGCTGACTGCCGTGAGGCTGCTCCTGACCCAGGTGGTGCTCCCGTCGATAGAAGCCAAACCGTTCTGTGGTCCCTGCTCAGCGCCGGGGCTGATGCCAGCCCCTGTGCCAGGGGCCCCCCACAGACGAGGTGCAGCATCCCGCTGAGCGCGGCACAGGTCCTGCTCAGGCTGTCGGCAGAGATATGTGTTCTCCCGTCTGTCGGGCTCCATCCATCAGCACTAACTCGCCTCTGCAGCCGTGGATGGATGGTGAATCAGCCCCTGCCGCAGCTGAGGCGCGTGGGCTGCACAAAGAGCGGCGCAGCCTCTCGAAACGCCGCTCCCCACCAGCCAGCAGCCCCGTCCCACCATCGCTTGCCCAGGGACGGGCCTGCAAAGGGAGAGCAAAAGCAGCCTGATGGATCTGCCGGTGGGGTTGGACTGTGTGGGGAGAAGCCAAGTGTCCGAGCAGATGTTTGCAGAATTACAAGTCAAACATTGCTCTCTGCCAGTGGTGCAAATCACTGCCCTGCTCACCGACACATCAGCTGGGGCTCAGTGGGACCATGCTCCTGCCTGGGCTCGGGCAGCCCTCGGAGGTTTCCAGCACAGCAAGGCTGAACACTGAGCTCCACACAGAGCACTGACCTACCAGCCAGCATGTGATGAATTGGCCAGAGAATAACCATAACAAATGATGCAACAGCAGGAAAGGCAAAGATCCTGCTCCAGAGGCTTCAGCTGCTGGGTCGAATCTGGCATATGGGGCTGATGCTTTGGAAAGTCACCTTAGGTAGCCCACCAGGTGCCTGAGATTTCCAGAGCCTGTTATGGCTGAAGAGAGCATGTGATTATTCCAGGCAACAACAATGATTCCCCAAAAATGAAGAGACTAAGGGAAAAAGAGCATTTGTTGCTAATACTATTTGTTGACTTTGGGTATTTGCTGGTGTACTCCAGACTTGGTGCTGTACATAGGTAATGAGGCTGAGGGGGGGGAACCACATAAATGTGGAAGTGTTTGCAGGATCCCACGTACAGCTTCTTGTTTTCCTCTGCCCTTAGCATGCCCTTTGCCTGTCCTTAGATCCTCCTCATCCACAACAGGAAAAAATATAATTTACAACCAGAAAAATTAGCCAGTGGTCAAGTGGAGCGAGCCAGGTCATGAAATGACTTTTAGCCCAGACTGCAGTACTGATTTAGATACAGAATTATTTGCTTGTTCCATTTGGTGACGTGCCTGTATGGGTGACACCCAGTTTTTCTGGCCAAGGGTGACGCTGCGAGAATTGCTGGCTCAGGGGTTGGTCCAAGGTCCGGTTGCACGTCACCATGTCAGTGGTGAAAAACTCTTGCTTTTTGGGGTCTACAGGCAATACCCAGTATTGAGTACAGCTCCAGCCCTGGGAGCAGCTCTGAGTCACCTTCAGCACACACACTGCGACTCTCATGGGGAAGCAGGAAGGCATCAGGATTTCCTCCTCAGCGATGTGTTGGAGAAGAGCAGCTGACCTGTCCCACTGCTGTTAGTCATCCCCAAAACACCACAACTGTCCTATTGCCCAATTTTTAACCATCTCACCAAAACCCCCCATTAATTAGGGGGAAACCCCCCATATCTCAGCCTGCAAAGGAGTTGTGGGGACAGATCTTCCTTCGTACCTTCCAAGGAAGAGTGAGTGACAGCAATGCACTGGCCCCTGTGAGGACCTGTTTCCTGGGGGAGGGCGGCCAGGGTCCCACCGGTGATGGAAAAGATCTGTAGGGCTGCACCGTGCCAGCCGGCTGCGCCTCACCGCCCGCTTCTCTTGAAGTTGGGAGGGAAAAAAAACAACCCTAAAAACCAACAACCCTGCATTTCCAAGGCCAGCAGCAGCCCCAGCTCCCGCAGAGCTTGCGTGCTGCGAAGGCGGCTCCCCCTCTGCACCCCAACCGCTGGTGGCAGCGGGGGGCTGTTTTCCCCAGCAGCTGGAAGGAGATGATGTGTGGGGACAGGAATGCGAGGGCAGGCAGCTGGGGCAGAGCAGGGACAGCGTGGGGTCCCAGAGGCCAGGGCAGGTCGGTTCATCCGCGGGGCTCTTTGAGCCCCGCGGATGAACCGACCTGCCCTGGCCTCTGGGGTTCTGCTTCTCCCCACAGCTCCATCACCCACCCCAGGCAAGGTGACACCTCCAGCCTGCTGGCTAGTGGCACGTAGGGGGCTGCGTCTTGGTTAACACAAGGTTCATGAGCTGGGGGGAGGGTGGAACCGGCCGCTGCTACAACCCAGCGTGAAACCAAAGCTGTGCATTCAAAAAACCACGACATTCCCCCTCGCCAGTGGGGGCTCTGCCCGGCGGGAGGGCTGAGCGCTACGAAAACACTCAGAGAAACAGTTATATAATGAAGGACACGGGCCCAATCCTGCCCTTGGCTTGACACGGCGGCTCTGCGAGGAGCTGAGCTCCAGGCAGTAGATGCCCAGCACCTTCCAGGATCAGGCCTTGGTCACTGCACTCCATTCTGCTGCTGAGGGATGGAGATGGGAGAAACGCTGCAAAATGTTTTTCCCAAGCTGGGAGATGCTCTGCATGCTCAGTATCGGCAAGCCAGAGCCCAGCTCCCATCTGAGGGCTTAAACCAAGCTCCACTGGTGGCAGGAGCTGGACAAGGTCTGGGACAGGATAGCCCAGGACTGCTGAAGGGCAGGGGATGCTTTCTGCAGGCATCTGGGCTTTCATGCTACCGCCCTGCAGCTCCATCCCAGGTGTCCCAGACCCAGTGGTGGCACATCATGGTACACATCATACATCCCCATGCCCCGAAGACGTCCTCAGCTCCGTGGGAAGGACATGCGCTCTACCCTGGAGAACTGGCCCCAGCAAAGGGCTGTGCCTATAGAGCTCCTCCTGTACTCTCCTGCTCCGAATTGGGGGGCAACCAGCCAACCTGCCTCCTGCAGCTGATCCTGCTGCCACCCCACATAGAGGGGTGATGTGCTTGGCATCATGTCTGGATCTGGAAATCCGCTGCTCCGGCACCGGTGCTCTGCAGACCCCAGGGGACGTGACAAAAAGGCTGTGGGATGGGATTCATCGTTCTTCCCGCAGCACCGTGAAGTTGCACACAGTCTGCTCGGATGCATGAGCAAGCTAAACTGTGACATTAATTAGAGCTGACAGCGTTCCTGGAGGGAGCCGGCAGAGCGACAGCGCTGAAGCCACCGCTGCTGGGTCTGTGTGCAGAGCCGGGCTCTGCAGCAGGATGGCCCAGGCATGCCACAGCCCTCCAGTCCTGCTACATGGAGCTCTGTGCTCACTCTGGCTCCAAAAATCAGGGTGGCAGGTACACCCGCAGCCCCGAGGGACAGGAGACGTGGTGCCCAAATCCAGCCCTGGCAGCCTCCTCCTGCCGAGCATGTGCCCAGCATCGCTCTGCCCTTTCCAGCCAGCCGGGCACTGCCTTTCCCAGCCCGGCACGCTCCCTGCCAGCTCTCCCCTCTCGCTGCTGCTCCTGGCCCCCGGAGCACTCCAGCCCTCAGGGCCGCTGTCTCTCACATGGCCCTTTTCCCATCCTAATTTCATGCCGAGTAAGAGCTGCCACTCGCTGCTGTTTCACCCCTGGCATGCAGTGCAGGCGGCCCGGAGCAGTGAGGGCTCCTCCTCCTCTGGGCAGGGAATGGTTAAGGGAATTAGGATGAAAAGTTGATATAAATAACTCGGTAGCTCCTGTAGGAAGATTGCAATTTAGCTTAATTATCATAATTACATTTTCAATCTCTCTGCTAATAATCATGAAACAATAGAGCCAAACGTGCATGCAGCCGCCTGCTTTC
>NW_009647955.1:4037979-4048602 GCF_000708025.1 Charadrius vociferus
TTCTGCTGTGTGAAGCAGGTCCGTGGGGATGGCGAGGCAGACAGCAGGGATGCCAGGTAGGGATGTGGTATTTCCCCAGCACCTTGTTCTGGGCATTGGGAAGCCTCATGGCCCTCTGCTTGGCACAGGGATTTTAACTTCAGCTACAGGATCAGCAATGGGATCATCTGAAAGCAGCCCGCTTCAGTGCAAAAACATCTTCTCTTCTCCTGGAAGTGGGGGAGAATAGTCTGGAAATATTTGTTTTGGAGCAGGGAGACCTGTGCTTTCTCTGCCTGTGCACACTGTGGCTGCCGACTCCCAGGGGCAGTTCCGTCCACGTCCAGGGTGGCCCAGGAGATGAGACCAGTGTAAGCAGAGAGCTGGCCCCAGGCAGGAACATTCATTGGTAATAGCTAATTAACGCTCAGCGATAGCAATGATGGCTTTTGAACATGGACAGGAACGTGTTCACCCTGCAGCCTGCTTCTGCCTTCACCCACCTGGGAGGAAACAGTGGCGGGAGGTCCTGGGGTCTGTGCCCTGCCATGGGACAGCCCACCACCTTCTCTGGGGGTCCCAGGAGAGCCCAAACCGAAGGCAGCCTGCCAGGGCCCCGGCAGCAACAGGCACTGTGGCCAGGAGGCAACATGAGAAAGGGGAAGATGTGGCTGGGGAGAGCAGAGGATGTGCTGCATCTCCGTCATGCACAGACACCTGAGGAGCCGCCAGGGCCAAAGGGAAGCTGTTCCCTGTCCCACCATCTGCCCTCAGCTGGAACGTAGCCTGACCCCCCTGGAGGCATCCCCA
This sequence comes from Charadrius vociferus, assembly GCF_000708025.1. Lineage (NCBI taxonomy): Eukaryota > Metazoa > Chordata > Aves > Charadriiformes > Charadriidae > Charadrius > Charadrius vociferus. Next base: position 4,038,769 of record NW_009647955.1, read on the forward strand.
GTGCAGGAATAGCGAACAGGTTTCTGCCCTGCTCTGCACTGGATCTGCAGCAGCAACGCCCCGTGTCCATGTCCTGTTTCCCCAATACCTCCACACATCCAGCTCTGATCAGTGCAGGGCTGGGGCAGGTCTATGAGGTCCGGCTCCCCTGGGGCAGTCTGCCACTGTCCCTGCAGGTGACACTGTGTCCCATCCTGCCTCGCGCCTGCTAGACTGCTCCGGAAGGGTGCAGGATGAGAACTGAGCTGCTTATCCTTAGTGCTGCTCTGATCTAATTTTACTTTCTTAAGCAATGGCCAGGCTTTAGAGAGTGTCTCGTAATGCAAAGGCTCTGCATGGCAAGGAGGGGAGTCCCTGAACCAGTATAGCAGTTACCTCCCTACACCAGTACAGCAGTTACCCCCACACACACCAGTATAGAAGTTATCCCCTCACACCAGTACAGCAGTTATCCCCCACGCATGACTGCTGCAAAAAATCTGTGGCTCCAGCCCTGGCTGGAGCAAGGTCCCAGCAGATTTCTAGCAGAGTGTACAGCATAGTACAGCTGTGCAGGACACCTGAAGGTCCACCAAGATCTGCTGGAGGTGGCAGCCAGGAGGTACACATACATTGCTAGAAAATGTCACCAGAAGATCTGCCTTCTCCCTTTTTGGACTCACAGCCCAGTCCCATAGAGACCTTTCAATTATTGCTGCTTTGAAGTCCACCAAACCTGCTGCCTCAGACCAGGTTTCACTGCCGTTACTGAAGAGGGAGATGCCAAGGCAACCAGACCCTGCAGGGCTCCCACTGGCGAGCAAGAGAGAAGACTGAGGACTGCTGCAGGCATGGGGTATTGCAAGGATCTGCTGCGCAGCGCTAAAAAGTCTTTATCGCTCACCCCGACTTGGGGTTCATCGGCCAGGCCATGACAGTCATTAGTCCCTCTGCCCGGTTTGGGCTGCCAGGACATGAGACATGACCTGAGCATGGACACACAGCATCACAATGCCTGCGAAAGTGGCTCCATGAATACTCACACCCACGTTTCCTCATGGCACTTTTGCAAGTAACACTGCCAGGAAGCTATTTCAGGACCCAACATGACTCTCCCAGGTGTCAGGTCCAATTAGTTATATCCCACGAGGGAAAAAAGTCCCCTAAAGCCTGCTCTGGTGGGACAATGACATTAAGACATCTCAGGTGCTCATCTGGGTTCCCTGAGCAAACTAGGAGCTAAACATAGCCCTGGGAAAGTGGCAGGAGGGGGTGGCTGCCATCCTCCACACCGAGGTCTCCTGGGGAGGTCTGCTCCTGCACTGGCCATCCCTTCTCTTTCATAACCTGACCTTCCTCTGATCCACCCCTGAACAGGCAGCGGGCAGGATCCACCTGCCTGCAGTAGGACTACAGCAGGGATCAGCCTGGGCTCATCTTGGTGGGGCTGACTTATGCCCATCAAATCTCACTGTAGTTTTCCAAGGAAATACTGATTTGAATGGGAAAAAAAAAATAGTGAAAATAGTGAGAGACAGAGAATTTTAAGCATTTAATACTCTCATTGTCCTCCCCCACAATGGCATTATCCTTCTCTAAATAGACGTGGAGCTGAAGACATAACAACACGCTACTTCCCCCAAATAGCCCAAGCGAAACAAATGCAGGAAGTTTGGAGGGGTTGGAACGGAGCTGTGGCCAGCCGGGAGCCCGGGCACCCCTGTGGGCTCCTGGGGGCCGCCGGGGCTTCAAGGGGATGGCGGCTGAGCTGCAGCGAGCCAAGACCCGGGGTCCTGCCCTCCGTGAAACAGGAGTGCCTCCCTCACACTCCAAAAGAGCGCTTACGGGGGGTTCTGGCCATCAGCCCCCGTGCCTGGCCCTGGTTCTGCCCCCTGTTCCTGGGGAGGCACCAGTGGGACAGCCCTAAAGCGTGGGAAAGGCAGCAGCGGAGATGCAGACCCCACATCCCGGCACTCCTAAGAGCTGATGGTGGTGGGCTGTCCTGCTGCTCCCAGCGCGGTGGCAGCCCACCCGCGAGTGCCCCCCCAGCCCAAACAGCCCCGGTGCCAGCGCCTGCCGTGGGGCGATAGGAAAGAAACCAGTGTCCCCTGGTTCGATGCAGCCAAGCTTCACCGCTGGCATTGGTGCCAGCTCCGGTGCGGGGAGCCATGCTCCTCCTGCTGCGCTGTGCAGGGGGTGACAGGGATGCCCCGGGCTGTGAGTAGCCACCGCAAGGAGTTGCTTCATACATTCCCCCTCCCGGGCTGGTGCTGAGCCGCCACCAAGTGCCTGAGGGTGTGCTGGGACCCCCGGCAGGAGCCATTTCACCAGAACCAGAGCTTTCACACGCGAGGGCAGAGCTCCGAGCGAGAGCCACGCTGCGATGGGCAGACGGGGTTCAACCCCAGGGAGCAGCAGGCAAAAGCGGGAGGGCTGGTACCTGCAGCGAGCCCATGCGGGCCCCCCTGGCCAGCGTGTGCCTGCAGTCCCAGTGAGCCTCATCCAAGTTTGGCCCTAGTGCAGGGCACCGAGAAGCTGCTGCCGGCAGTTACGGCACTTAGGCAACTTTTCACAATCGTCTGTAATGGCAGAACCAGCAGTAAGTCGGTCGGCGGTGCAGTTAGACTTTCCCTCCCCGAGGAATACTGTTAACTGAAACCAAAGCGCAGAGGCAGGGAAATTGCTCGATGAAGTGGTTTGGTAATTGTGAAAAAGAAGAACTTGTTTTCTTTGTCTTGCAACAGCAAATTGCACAACGTGACCTGCAGCGGCTTCAGCTCGGCAGGTTTTCAGGAGGAGGCTGTGGGGCAATGTAAAAATTCAGACTGTAAGGAACGAAATGATTCTGAGGCTGTTATAGACCGTATGGTATCCACAAGGAACGTAGCGGTGAGTGATTGAGGTGGCAGTGATTGCACTTGCTTTGCTACTCAGGTGCCCTCCGTGGGCACAGGTGAGTCCTCCTCTCCCGTTTGGGGGGGCAGCTCAGAGAGGAGCTGGCTCTTGCCCGTGTTCCCGGGGGTAAGGTAAGAATAAGAGCCCACGTACAAGAGATGCATTAAGCAAGAGGAGCTTTTTTAAGAGCTCAGTTCGCTGGGTTGCCATAAGAACCATTACGGGATGATGACTTTTCGCCGTTTAACATCAAAATACTCTTTGGCAAGGTGAAGACATGCTCTGCAGGTCAGCCCAGGGTGGAAGGAGAGCAAAAGCCACCGGGCTGGCTCCAGGGCTGTGTAACAGCCCACGCGCAATGAGGATTAATTGCTTGTCTTGGTGTCACTCCTATGTACCTCAGACCCAGACGTGAGCTGGATGTGCTGGGTGCAGCACAAAAAAAGAACAAAAAAAATAGTAGTGCTGAGAGAAGCCGGCAGCAAAGACTAGGATGAGCCCTGGCCAGGAGAGCAAGGCTGAGCTGAGGTCCCTCTCCTCCCCTTCTCCCGTTTCCTTCGCTCCCCAGCTGCTCCTGCCCTGCCCTGGCTTTGCCGTTGGGATATGAACTGGAACACTCCAGCGTGAGGCAAAGGCCACGGACACCATGTATTTAATTTGACTTAAAAAAGGCTACTGGGTGTTAAAAGGAAAATGAAAAAAAAAAAAATAACCCCACAAAAACCTTCCAGCTCTGTTTTGTCCCCATTTTAAATGGTAAAATCTGTACTTTGTTCTCAGCTATTGTTGCAAAATTGAACCACTTTCAGCCTCACACCTTACTTAACCGCAGGCTACCTTCATGCAGAGCTGCTGAGTGCAGCACAGAATCAAAGCTTTCTCTTGGCCTAGAAACCTGAAGTGTGTGAAAGTCGCTAAAACACACATAAGAAGCCCGGGCTTTGAAGTGGAGTGAAGTCAAAAGCCAGCGAGCCCCCAAAGGACAGCTGCTGTGTGCTGCTCCCAAGCTGACGAGTGCATCTCCAGCTGAGACATGCTGTACTTCACAGCCCCGTAATGCCTTCCCAATAACCGCTGTGGCCTAGAAATAACTCGGTGCTAGACGATGCTCTTAGGAGGCTAATGGATGTTGCTGACTTTCTGCAACAGCCCAGCAGCCGGCTCCCACCCAGCCGTGCCGCCCCTCGGCCCACCGGCACCGAGGACCTGGCTGCAGGACCTGCAGCACCCGTGTCTGATGAGTGTTGAACTTTGCTCAGCTGGCCCAGCGAGCAGCTCCTCTCCTGGGATGCAGATAAAACTCCTCTTGTCCTGCAAATGATGCAGGAGCGTTGGCCTCCCTCAGGGCTCTGCCTCCATCAGCGAGTCCAACAGGCAGAGCTGCCTGGACGGTTTCCATTTCTCTTTGGAGATGTGTCCCTGGGATGGGACTGAGCTCTGGCAGCTCCTCCAGCTGGGAAGACACCAGCGCTTAGCAGGAGCATCCTGGCAATGCCAGCTGGTGCCCTCCTGGCGTCACCGAGTCCTGCTCAGCCTTGGGCTGCACACACCACCAGACCCTGCAGGGCAAGGGACGCTCCAGCAATGAGACCCGTGGCCACTCCAGCCCCATTCCCACCCCTCCACATACCCCCTTTGCTGCTGCCACTCGTCTGAGCTGGCCGCGGGGCAGCTGTCCCCCGAGCCCCCCTCCCAGGGTCCTCCTGCGCCCGGTGGCTGCTGGAGAAGCCCTGACTCCTGCCAGGAGCGGGGTGGTTGCTCAGCCCTGGGCAGATAAGAGCAAATGTAGCTACAGCCTGCCGACGGAGTTCCTCCTGCCACCCCAGCCAGGTCCATGCTCCCAGCTGCCATGCGGGATCGCTGTGCAAAGCCAAACAGCTGCTGCACTTCATTTCCCAAGCGGCCGTTATTTATCAATGAACGAAGCGAGTCCTCCTCGCCCATGTGAGCACTGTTCGCAAGCGTTTCTGCGTGGAGCAAGTGACCAGCAGTGCTGGAGAGTCAAAGTCAAGAAAACTATGTTCCCAGCCATCCATCCTCTCTCTGCAGTGAAGGCAGGGATGCTCCCGCTGCCAGCAGGTAATGTAGAGAGGATAATTCACTTATCAAGTGATTTAGTGCAATTCTTAGTTATTAATACCATACTTTCTCTTTCTTTTAGGTCTTGTGTAATCTCTCCTCTGCTCTGATTCATGCTACCCCAGAGAGTGAGAGCTGCGCACCGCGTTAGCACTGCTTGTGAGAAGCATGAGCTCCTTAGCTGCTGCGTGGCATTGCCAAGAGGACCCTCTCCCCCTCTTTCTGCAGCACCAGACCCCGACCTGTCGCCTGCAGCACAGTGGGAACAGCCCAACCTCTGTAACCTGCCCCAGCTCCCGGCCCCGGGCTCACTCAGCAGCACTGATTTGTCTGCAGTCACTCTACAGGGGAAGGAAAAAACTCCCTGGTGTCTGTTTTATCCGCATCCTTCTTAAGCGCTGGAGAAAGGTGTTATTTGAGTTCTGCAGAACGGTAATTTTGGGGTTTTTTTTAACATCACTGAAACTAGAGTTATATGTGCAAAGCCATAAACTGGGTCTGACACCTATCTGCTTTTGTTCACCCAGAGTACCTTTCAAATACAGAGTCCCAGATCCGCACCATGGGGCCCTGATTTGCACCCACAGATCCCCAGAGACCCCAGAATAGGCTCTGGGTGCTTTCCCCCTCCCCAGTTTGCCATCCACGAGGCCTATTGCATCACTCCTGGAGGCCGGTGAGGCGACGGCTGCGTGCGAGCAGCCTGGCTTCTGACCCGTGCTGCAGCCCCCTGGCAGGGCTCCCCGCGTCAGCCTCCCGTTCGGGGAGTTAATTGAGTTGCCACTATCCCAGCCCTCGCAGCCATCGCGTCTTGCTGGGGCGCAGCTCTCAGAGCTTCATTACAAATGACGTATCTCATACGCGGGGGGATGTTATTTACACAACAGCTCTCGTCGTCTGACATCTGCAGTGAGATGACAGCGTTTCCACAGAGCCCAGCACGGCGCGTTTGGCTCACCCCTGGTGCTGCCTCAGTTTCCCTTCTTGGTGGCCAAGCCGGGAGCCAGCGCCCACAGCCCTCCACGCTCCTCCCAGAGGAGCACAGCAAAGACCCTGCCGCTCGTGAGCTTTCCCTTTGGGTCCTTGGTCCCACCGCCCCATCTGCGGGCCGGGAGCCACAGCCCGCACCAGCCACCATGGGCACAGCCGGTGAGTCTTGCAAGGATGTGCGCGGAGGCATCCGACAGCAAAGCCGATGCCAGCCCTCCCCTCGGCCGGGCCTGGAGGCAGGGGATGTTCTCTTTGGGGCGAGATGCCCCGAGCTGGCGTGCAAGTGGCAGCCAGAGGTGCTTTTGGTAGCTGGCCACAGGCTGTGCTGGGCAACCAGGCTTCATGAGTTATTTATAAGCTACGGGAGGGAAGCGGCAATAAATAATACATTGGCACTCTCACATTCTGCATGCGTGTGTCTATAGATAAATATTTCATTCTCCAGGAATACACGTTAGACCCCTGTTGATAAATAAAAATTGGAAAATGTTCTATTGGATGTTTTTTAAATGTGACTCGCAGCTTGCATCTGAAGAACAGAGTGTACCTTGTGTACCGCACAGAGATGCTAATTTCCCTCAGCAGAGGCTGCCTTGAATGTATCGCTGCAGCGCACTGGGCACGGTGCCTAGTGTAGCATGCACACCCCAGAAACATACGGCCCCAGCTTTTCCTTCCACACCATTATTTTAACATCACTTTTATAACAACACTATTCAAGCGGCTTCTCTAATTATACCTTGTACTGACTGGGCTCAGGACACAGCTGTCAGCCTTCTAAATATTAGCAGAGGGACCACGAAGGCAGCACATTTCCTCTTCTAAGTGACATAGGAGTTTGCAGCGTGCTCAGGCACGGCTGGCGATGCCAAGCTCGTTACTGCTGTTTAATTAGGCAGGTGGTTTCTCCCATTGGAAAAGCATGAGGTACTGAGCGGGACACGAGCAAATCCATGGGTTACACCGGCACGAAGCCACCGTGTGCTGCTCCCTACACCAGCCTTGGGGACACTTGGGGACGCCGGGACCTCATGGGCTCAAAGGCAGCCTGCACGGTGACGCAGCCCTCTCCCCGAGGAGCGCAGGGAGCTCCTGCCCTCAGTGCTTGTGGCTGGGGAAGAAGATCTGGGTATCCATTGCCAGCACCCACCCTGCAGCATCGGCAGCCGGGACAGGCGAAGGGGTCGCTTTTCCCAGAAATACAGCAGGATTGGGTTTATAGAGCAGGTCGCTCTCGGCTGGCTCTGAACGCAGAGCTGGAAGTGGAACGATTTAGCGGGGCTGTTGTTGAACTTGGCCTTCACTGAGACGGCGGTGAACTGCACGGCGTCGATGCCCCTGTGCCGGCCGGCAGTGCAGGCGGGTTCGCCCAGAGGCAGCCAGCCGCGGCACGCAGCACGCGCCGGCAAACAAACCAAGGGCCGATCGCGCCGTTCCTGGCCGCTTCGCCTGGTAGACACCGATGTAACATACTGACATATTTGGACTTTTTCCAGTGGCTGGGTTTGGCTGCACTGGCTTGTGATTTATTTTTTCTTTTGAGTAACCCTTTTTCTCTTCCGTGGCCAGTTATCAGTAGCCGGGTGCTGGTGCCACGCTGGCTGTGGTCCCAGCGGCACGCCGGCTGCTCCCAGCGCTCGCCACGCTGTGCTTCACGCCACCACCCAGAGCAACACCGAAGGATTTCCCACTTGGAAATCCCAGGGACCGGGCCAGGCTGCAGCGGCAGAGCTCGGCGGGGGAGACTTTGATTGTCAGCCAGGGCTCGTCCCCATCAGCCGTCCCAAGCAGTGGTGTGCAGCACATCAAAGGGCAAAGAAGAATAACTCCTGCTGAGCGCAGCAAGGCTCCGTGCCACGACAGACTGCAACAGGCCCCTGGGAAGGGCAAGGCGCAGGGAGCCGCTGGGAGGCTCCGAGCGGCTCCGAGGAGCTGCAGGGCAGATCCAGGCTCGAGGAGAAGAAAGAGGGAAGAGGGCCTGGGGAGGGGAGTGGAGCGAGGAGGCAGTGGTGGGGAAGCCAGGCAGGAGGCTGGCAGCATGCCTCCGAGGGCATGTCTTGTGCTTCTGCAGCCACAGGACACCAAGTCACTGGAGTTTGTCTTCAGCAGCCCCTTCTCCTCATCCTCATCCTCTGCTTGGCTCCCTCACCAGCAAGGTGTCCATCCAGTTGGTGATGCAATAGTAGCCATGTTTCTCCCTCAGCATGCCCTGCCGGGCATTTTAGCCCGGGCTACCCCAAAGAAACTGCCTGTCCAGTGCCCACTCCAAGGGGCATGTTGTGCCCATCATTCAGCTGAAGGAGATAGAAAACATGAGACTCCACAAGGGAGCAGGGAAGCCCCGGGCAGAGCAGGACTTTCCAAAGGGGAGTTGCAAGCCCCAGGTTTTGGAAACCACACTGCCGAGGGGACAATGCCTGGTAGCGTGCCAGGGGTGCAAGAAACACCCCAGAACCTGCCCAGACCCTGTGAACGTGGTGGTGCAGGATCACACCACGCAAACATGACTTGGCAGGCAGCGCTGGTGGGGAGAAGCGCTTTGATGTCGTGTCAGCCAGCTGGAATTACAACCTCATCGGCTCTTCCTTGGGGAGAGATCCGCATCTCTAGGAGAAGGCTTCGTGACAGGCACACAACAGGAGGGTACCACATCGATGCTGCCTGCTCACTGTGGTCGTGTGCCACCCTCCCTGCTCACACTGAACCTTCATCCCTCAACACATTCTCTTGCTTACTGTTCAACATCACTGCCTTCTGCCAGGGGAGGCTCATTTTCCCCTTCCACCTCCTTAGCAAAGCTAATTGTGCGACGGCACCTTTTGCTCTTCCCCCGCCTGGTACTTGCATGAAGCACGCAGGGAGAGATAATTTTGTTAAGCCCAAGAAGTCTGAAACCACAGTACATTTCTCTCTCACATAGGAGGTACGGGAATTTTATTTCTAGTCTGATCTAATCCCAATGCTGCAGGTCCCCACTTCTTCCAGCCCCGTTAGGAAATGTCCAGGCTGTGCTATATGGCAAGAAATAGGTTCAGAAGGAAGATACATTGCTTCCATGCCTCATCTCCTCCTTCTATAATACTGGTTTATCACCCTGAATAAACTGGAGTAATTGTGCAGAAAATTGCTCCATCCACATCATGCCCATGAGGAATTTCTGCTCTGAGTAACCGGCTGTCACCAGTGGCCAGACCCACCACTGACAGCAGTTTCCCAGGAGCATCAGGCAGTGTAAGGGTGCTGCAGGGGCCGGGGGCTTTATGCCCAAGGGCACAGGGCAGGACCTCACAGCAGGCCCGTCCCACCACCCTGGAGCAGGGCACTGGGGGCAGCCCCAGCTCCAGACAGCCTCGTGGTTGAGGCCAAGGTGAGAAGCCCACCTGCAGGTCTGGACCAGGATGGGCAGGTACAACATCTTGGTGCTCTCCCGCTCCCTGCCACTCTGGAGAGCGATGCCATCACCTGCATGGGATAGGGGCAAAAGCATGTCTCCCCAAAAGTACATGTCTCCTGCAGGCAGGGCAGGCTCTGAGCAGTGCCCAAGCCTGGGGCTTTGCTCCCTGCAGGACACTGCCCTGGTGTCCTGTCCCTGCTGGTCCCAGTGTGCTGGGCTGGCGGGGACAGGCACAAGCAGGGCACAAGGACAAGTGGCTGAAATGTCCTACATAACAGCACGAGGGGAGGAGATCCTCCACCCCAAGGACTTTTATGCTGCCTGTGACAACCAGAAAGGGAGTAAAAATAGTGCCTATTGTAGTGTGCAGGCAGCAGGCTGCGGCGGGGTTGTGTAACGGTGCCAGACGGTGTGGCTGGCTCTCCCCGGGCTGGCGGGGCTGCTGTGGGGTGGTTGTGGGTCACCCGGGCACAGCCCAACATAGGGCCGGGCAGCAG
>NW_009647955.1:4050301-4052288 GCF_000708025.1 Charadrius vociferus
TCCTAATACCCAACTGGGCCCCCCAAGCCCCGGTCTGGGGCTGCTGCCCCTTGCTACCCAACTGCCGGGAGCAGCTGGCTCCATCCTCTGCCACCCGCCTGCAGTCAGAGCCGGTGGCTGCTCCTGCATCCCCCCAACCTGCCCTTCCTGCAGCAGCCCAGCTCCCGCAGCCTCTCCTCCCCGCGCTCCAGCCCCGACCAGTATGCCAGCTCTCCTCTGGATGCTCTCCAGTTCCCCTGCCTCCTCCGGAGCTGGAGAGCCCAAAGGAGGCCAGGAGCAGCCTTACTGCTGCCCAGGAGAGGAGACGCTCACTCCCCACTGTGCCCTGCTCCGCATGGGGATGTTTTCCCTTAATGCCTGTCTGCAAAAAAAGTGAGATTAAGATGAGAAAGAGCCCAGACTGCTCTCCAGCAGCCACTATGGCATGTCAGGAGCCGTTCGGGCTGGACCTGTGTCTGTGCCAGGGCAGTCATGCCTATGTCCTCACCCTGAGAGCTGTCGATGTGCCTGATTTTGCAGCTGCTGTGCTGCCGCGCTTTGCCAATACGCTTGCAAATTGCCTTCCAATACCATGGTCCTGTGAAGGGTTTTAGCGAAAGCTGGATTCTGCTTTTTTATGGATTAAACACAGATCCGTCGGCACCAGCAGGAGCTGGTTCCTCTGGCGAGACGCGTGGCTGCAGAGTAAGTGGGTCAGGGGAGCGGCTTTTGGAGACACCAGCCAGGGCTCGGAGCTGCGTGCCTGCGAGACACCGTGCCTGGCTCTCTGCTTGCCTTGCAGAGAGGCTCAAAAAAAATCACTTGCAGACGTGGCTCAGCACAGGCAAGCACCCACCACTCAGGCAGTTGTGGTTCTCAGTGTACCACCATGTCTCAACTTGACCATAAAGCCACTGGTGTCACTCCTTGGTAGGAGTCAGGCAAAGGTCCTGAAAACGGTCCAAAGCAGGTTGGTGTGACTGTCGCATCCAGCGAGCACCAACCTGACCCGTGCTGGGGAAGCAGGAGGGACGAACACTCACATCTTGCAAGGCAAGGGAGGGTTGTACCCCCCACCCCGGGCAACACAGCTTGTCCTAACCCTCCGTCTGGCTCCTCTGCTCTTCTTAGTTTTGGCAGAAAGCAAAGAGCTCAGGTAATAAAAGCAGAAGTGTGGGCACCTGCCTGCCCAGAGCATCTGAAACATACCCTGACCTGTGGCAAAGCGTCCGCCACGGCAGGCGCTGGCACCGTCAGTGCTTTGCCCGTGTTCCCACTCTACACCTAGCCAGGCTGTCAGTGGGGAATGAGAATTGCGCCGTGAGAAAATAAACGCTGTTTGATGCTGCCCACCCAGAATACACCACATTTTTCACTGCCTCATCCCACCCTTGGGTACAGACAGGAGCAGACCCAGCTAGAGGAGCACCAGTGCCAAAAGGGGTGGCTCAGGCCAGTATTTAAGATATTTAACCCAGTAGCAACCCCCATCTTGCTGCTCCACGACAGCCCTGGGCACAACAATTTCCCTTATAAAAAGCATCTTATAAAAGAGCATCTCACTATAAATCTTCACTGTCCTCACCAGCACTTGAAGTTTTCCTCTACTTAATCCCTGTGTGGCTCTTAAAAAACCTTCTGGGGAGCATGCAAATACCTTTAGAGCTGATAAGTCCTTTCTATGTCAACTTTCAGGTTGGTTTATACAGCAAAATATCACTTCATTATAATGCAAATGGAGGAATCCCTGGGAAGCAATCAAAGCAAGCAGGGAGGTTTGTTTGTCCTTGTTTCATGTCAGACAAGCCGGGATGAAAGGACCGGCTGGCAGGAACCGCTGCCTACAAATGCCACCGCGCTTTTGCCGTTCCTGCGCCGATGGTGCTGAGGCGGTCACAGGGCTGGAGCGAGCCGGGGCTCTGCTCCACCCTGGCTCTGGCAGATAACCTGCCTTCCCCCAAAGCCTGGCTCCTGCCTGGCTGCCTGATCCGTTGGTGCCACCAGAACA
>NW_009647955.1:4052348-4080445 GCF_000708025.1 Charadrius vociferus
CCTCCCAGCATCGCCTGGACGCTGCGCAGCCCTGCGCCCAGCAGCCGCCCAGCCCATTGCCCAACACCTAATGCTGCCCCACAGCCTCACGCTCAGCCCCGTCCTCTCCTCCTGCATCTCTATTTCCACCCTCTCCACTAAAGGAGCAAAGCCAGCCGAGTAGCACGTTTTATCCCCCACCAGACGAATAAGCAGGAGTAACTGGAGAGCAGGTCCCCGGCAGGGGAAGGGCTGGGGGGTGTCTGTCCCTTGCCTGAGCACGCAACAGGGCAGCGTGGCGAGACACCGGAGGGAGAGGGGCAGCAGCAGTGGGACCACCAGCAAAAGAGGGCACGGTGCGTGCCAAGTAGCCACCATAAGCACCAGGCCACTGCCTGTCGCCAGGGGAAGGGATGGGGGACCACAGCCACTACTCCCTGGTGTAGAAGTGCCCAGCTCCTCTCTGGGTGTCTGTACGGGGACATGGAGACAGCACCCCCTCCCCAAAGGCACTGCCACCACGGGGACACCCTATGAGGACAGGGGTGTTAGCCGGTGTTGGTAAAGCAGGTTGGCTGGTTTCAGGCGCACATGGAGCACCGGGGAAAGAGGGACTTTGCCCACACACAGCCACACTCTTCGTGAGCGGGGAGACAGGCAGGATCCCCGGAGGAGAGGCTGCTAGAGGCTCACAACCACAGAGCCACAGACCTCCCGTGCCATTCGAGGGCTGGGTATCTGCAGTGGAAGAGGAAAGCCTCTGGCACGGCTTAATCCAGCTGAAGCAATTGTGCTTAGATAAAGCCACTAGGTACAAATGGCTCGTAATGAGGGAGTTTAGCTGGATGAGTATTTCTGGAGTAATTGCAGCTTTGCCTGATAACACAGGCAGCCTAAATGGGTCCATCACTATCCCATTATACAGGGAACCGAGAGCTCCGAGCTCCGTGCCCAGTGACAGTGCTCCTGGCCCAGCTCTCAGGGGGTGTCCATTTTCCACCCCCAGACAAAAAGGGCTGATTTCTCAGGGTACAGGGTAGTGGCATCCGACTGTCCCTGCTAGGGTGCCTGCTGTGGGAGTACCAGCCAGGTCCTCCGGTGTGGGCAAGGCTCCTACCTGGGAAGCATCAAATATTTAGCTGGAAAGGGTCCTGGGACACTGGACCCAGTGCGTTCCCTACCCTAAGGGGGCTGTGTGTCCTGCACACTCCTGGCACAAGCTTGACCTGCTCCAAGGGCCTCCCCGTAGGAAGACGCCGACATCTCAGCAATAATCATCCCGCTTTTAAAGGTTAGGAAGGCTCCTTGCAAATCCTCCCCTGGGTTTCCTTCCCCCAAGCTTTTTCGCACCCTCTGCCTCTCCCCTGAGATAGCAATCAATGATACCGCAGGTTTAATTAATGTTTTTGACTTCCAGCACAGGGATGTGATTTCTCCTCTGTGCTTTTGCCAGAAGTTGTCTTATCCTGCCAAGCAGGCAGGTAATCTGGGCAGGCAAGACTGGCTTCATACCTGCAGCTGCTAACAAGGCGAGGGGTCGTGCCTTCGGGATGCATGGCAGTGCTTGTGCCGGGCATCACATGCCATTGCTGGAAAAGCTGTGAGCAAGGCCAGGACCTCTGCTGGGAGGGGAGGACAAGGAGGGTACCCCCCAGCACAGGGGCAGCCAGCCTGGGTTTCTCCCAGAGGATGCCCTGGTGCAGGGAGGACGGTGGGCAGGATGCTGGCCTTGGGAAGGGACACAGATACCAGTATGTTATGAGCGCCTTGAGTTTGAAAAGCCCTGGCAATGACTTCTCCTGACAGCAAAGAGGGACAAGCTGCTCCTACAGGACCCCTGCCCAGTGCCCCAGCCCCTGCCGCCAGGCTCTGCCACAAGTGCACCCAAATAGCCCTGACAACAGCCAGCACATTTCTGTCATCCAGGGCTGTTTCGAGACCTTTCTACTTTTGTCCAAGATACTCAGACAATGTAAAATTAGGTTTGAGCCTTACTGCTAAAAAGAAATGCTAATAACATTCAGCCCGAGGGCTAAAGATGAAGCCACGTCTATTAATACACTGGCGTCTTCACCCTCTAGAGTGGATTTCTAAGCCAGGCTTCTCCAGCACAGCCGAGGACTCGCTGTTGCTCAAGAGCTGACTTTAGCTACGACTCCCTTTTATGCGGGGTGGCAAGAGCACGCGAAGCAGGTGGCTACTTCTAATTACAGGGAGGGCTTTTTCCCTGGGGTGTTTAATTAGTGCTGATCAGCAGAGACATGCCATTAGAGCCAAGGCAATCTCTGTAGGTCAGCGTGGTCTGGAAGACGGTCAGGCAGGCCCAGGAACAGGGCAGCGGTGGAGGCAGGAGGAGCAGGGAGCTCGCTGCATCGCCTGCACTCAGCAGACACAGGCTGGTGCAGGGGCAACGGGGGCCTCAGGTCCTCGGAGACATCGGTGCCAAACTGGGAAGGCAATCTGTGCTGGCTGCAGCAGGGAAAGGGAACAGGACCCTGATGATGCATCGTGCCACTGGTGTCCGTCCCTCGTGCAAAGCATGTGCAGATGGGAAAGGGAAAGCTCAGATCCACTCCCCTCCCAGCAGTACCCGCCCTGTCTCAGGTGGAGCAGGGAGACATGGGGTAGGAGGAGATGGATGATCCTGTTTTTCCTGGTCCTGCCTGCATTCCTGTGTTACTGCACTTCTGAGAGCCCCACAGAACCCTCACATGGGTCATAGGATTTCAGTAAGTCTATTAATCAGTTATTAAACTAAGTTTGGGAGTTAAAAGCTTTGCCAGAAAGGTGCTGACTGCACCCAAAGCAGGACACGTCCAGCTCGTGTGTGGCTGAGCAGGAGTACCTGTGGGCAAAACATACTCCTTGCAGTGAAACAAAAGCCACAGGTGGATAGCGTACCCTGGGAGTGGAGCCGTGCCTCTTCCCAGCCATAAGTCACCCATGAGCGGGCTGTGACATTCTCCGCTGTGCTTGTGACCCCCACGGCACGTGAAGCCTCCCCACAAACACTCCCGGCTCAGCAGGCGGTGTGCGTACTGCCTGCGGGACAAGCAGGCTGCACCCTGCCTCTCATTTCATTGCCGAACCCCCCCAGGGGTCCTGGATTAGTAGAGCCTCACGCAGCAGGGGAGCAGTAACTACCAGGGTGTCCCCACACACATCCGAGGATGGTTTTGCTTGTTCTGTCCCAAAGCATGCGGCACAACCGTGGCAAATCACACCTCTTCCCCACAGACCCTCCACTGCTGTGATGTATGCAAAAGCCCTGTCTCCTATTGCCCTCAGCTGCCTCCTGCCCCCCAAAACCATAGGCTGGGTGGGGGGCTGCTCCAGGCAGTCTGTACATGGTGGGTGAGCACCGGGCTCCTGCTGCAGCCCTGCCAGGCACAGGGACCATCACACTGTGACTGCTCCTGCTCACCTCCTTCATTTCACCAAAATGAAACATGCCAGTAGACACCCCTGGAAGGGGAGGAGATGACCAAGCCGGCACCCATGGTTGCTCAACCCTTGTTTCCTTAGGAAACCAGGACAATGGCAGCCCTATTTCTGCACAAACAGGTCAAAGTAGGGATGGGGCTTGCTGGAGGAGATGGGAGCAGTGCCGGGATGGTCAGCCAGTCCCGCTGGGAGAGGACAGCCCTGCAATGGCCATGGCAGTGGTGCCACACCGCACAGGTTTGTACTAGCCAGGCTCGGTCCCTCTGAGCACAGCTGGGGGATGGCTGTGCTGCACCACAGCCTGCGAGGAGAGGGCTGGCAGCTCTTCCCAAAAGCAGCCGGAGCTGTAAACGCTGAGTTGTGCAGGCAGTTCTGCTGCTCATTTACCCATCCCCAGAGAGCTGCTGGTGGCTGCGGCAAGCAGTAACTGGAAGTGCTAAGCACAGCGTGTGCTGCCCACCGGCCGGCTTTACACCTCTGATGTGCAGAGAGCAGGGGGGACAGCGGGTCTCTCCGTCCTGCCACTGGCACACAGCCACGCCACGCACACCCGGCCGGGCTGCCGGGAACCATCAGCAGGGCTGGGGAGGCTGCAGTCGGGGCTGGAGGGTGGCAGGGGGGAATTTGTTTAACACTTGCCACAAAATGCTGTGGTTTCTGTGAAACTGCTCACTTCCAGGCATGCCTGCTCGGGCGTGATCGATGCACACCCACCCCGCTGCTCGTGAGGCTTTTTGATCGGTGAGCTCAGCCCCGGCTCTGGCTCTTTCCTATCGGCTGCTTAACTATTTCCCTGGCAGCAGGGATGCAGAATTAGCAAGGGATGCTGTGGCAGCAAAGATGGAGTCGGGGGGGGCACCAGGGGCTGCGCAGTCTCCAGGCTGGGTCCCTGCTGCACCACAGCCGGACCAGCCGCATTGGGCCAATTCAAACCTTCAGGAGCATCCTTGGCCCTTGCTCCTGGTGGTACCCGGCTCTTGTGGACCTTCACGTACCCCAAAGGCAAGCTGACAGGCAGCGTCATCCACCTTCTTGCTCTCCAGCCACCACAGGGTTTCTGTGCTGGGGGTGTCACACGGAGGGTACCTGCTCCAGCACCCCCCGCCAGGCTGGGCAGGGAGGCGGCAGAGCTGCACTGCCCAGCACAAATCCTGTTAAACACTCCACAGCGCTGAGCGGCAGCTCTGAGCCCCGAGCCTCCTCAAGGAGGTAAGGCTGCTTAGGACACCCTAAGCTCTTCATGCAGATGAACACTTGAAGCCATCAAAGAGGTCT
Source organism: Charadrius vociferus (assembly GCF_000708025.1). Lineage (NCBI taxonomy): Eukaryota > Metazoa > Chordata > Aves > Charadriiformes > Charadriidae > Charadrius > Charadrius vociferus. Next base: position 4,057,047 of record NW_009647955.1, read on the forward strand.
TAAAAAGCTTAAGGCAGGTAAATGTTAAAACTGCTCTAATCCCTTACAGTGTCACAGCCAGGCCAGAGGGAAGTCCCCAGCATGAAGCTGTCCCAGCAGAGAAGCCCTCCAGGGCCATCAGGCCCCTGTGTCCTCAGCTGCCCCTGGGGCTGTTTTTCACACCCAGTCCATCCCTCCATCCTCCCCAGACCACATCCACATGGCAAAGGGTCGGGCTGCCACGTCCCTCTCAGCACTGTATTTATTTTCTGTCTAGACACTGGTGGATTTGATATGCAGCCCTCCAAACCCCAGCCGCAGCTTCTGCTCCCTCTCATCAGGAGAGCAATAAAACGAATGGTTTTTTGTGGGCAGTTACACACTTAATTCAAACTCTACCCGCTGAAAAGCCTGAATGAAATTGCAGAGTGCAGTTGCTGCCCCAGGAGTGTTTTCATAAATAAATCTGGAGGTTTCAGTGGGATCTTGAATACACACTAAATAGGAGTCCGTCACAAATGTGTCCTCTTGCTAAGAGACAGCAGAATCTATCTCGTTCACAACAGCAGATCAATCCACACTGATTTTCCTCAAGTGGTTTCTCAGTGTCATTAATGACTCGTCCCTTCTGGTTGCAGAGAAGTGTATTTGCAGTAACGGGATACCGCAAATTACTTCACTTGCTTCCAAGATGCTGAAGCTGCCCTTAAGCTTAATACTGCAAGTTATTGCAGGTATCTGCTCTTCTTTTCTCTGAGGTACCATGAGAAAAGCTTCGCTGCCTGTCTGCCTCCCAGGTGTTGTGTTCCTACATGGTTATTTTCGGTGTGGGAACAAACAGCTCTCCAGTTCAGGCCATGCATCTGGCCAAGAGCGGACCCTGTGTGCAGGATGCTCACCCAACACGGCTTCGGCCTCACACCCACAGTTGTTTCCCTCCCCAGACTCCGTTAACTAAGCGAGCACTGCCAGCATAGTGTTTCCAAACTTTCCCACAGGGCAGGAACACCATGTTCCTTCCCAGAGCTGCCTGCCTTGGAGCAGGGCTTGCTCTCAGACTCCCTCTTTACTTTTAGGAATATTTATTCCTAGAGCTTCAACCTGCAGTTTGCTATTTAACTGTGCTGGGATAGACTCCACCTGAAGCACACAGGCACTGTTAAGGCAGCAAAATAAATTAGCATTTTACTTTGACACAAGAAATGTCACATCCAGCCAAGTGATTGAACGCCTGCACACATCCTTTTCGGCATCCTCCCCACCACAGCATCCCATCCAGTCCACAGCACTGCTGCAACTCCTGCTCCCAGGCTAAAATGATCCCAGAAAGACCTCTTGTGACCTTCCCAGCTCTTGGGGGGAGAGGACACAACCACCAACTGTGACCAGTGCTACTGTAACACGCTGCTCCCTCTGAAGTTCAGCCTGGAAACTGCCCCGACAGCCACATCCCCAACCCTGCGCCATGGGAGGGAGGGATGGCCGGCATGTGATGGATCACCACTTTTAGCCCTGTGACAGGCATGAGAATCTACTGTTGGGTCTTTCATAGGTTTTATCTTGATGTGGAGCCATAAAGAAAGTGGAAGAGGCAGCCGAGCACTTTGATGTGGATCAACTCAGAGAATTCCCAGCGTTCAGGCGGCCACCTCAGACTCCCCAGGTCACCAGAGGACGTTTGCTTCTTCCAGCCAAGGGCCTAGACCTCTGAGAAAACCTTTCTCCAGCCCCAGGAACCTGGCATGGGTGAAAATATGTTTGGAGGGAAGGAAGGATTTCCATATGAAAGAAGGAATCGACTTGGGAAGAACTAGGGAGACTGTAGTGTGGTGCTAACATGAAAAGCACACTCATGAATATGGACTTGGGAGGAGAGCCTATAAACACCCGTTTCCACACTTTGCAAATGCAGATTTATTTTGCATGCAGGACGAATGCTTGCATGTCCCAGCTCGGTACCCAGTACCTGCACTGCCAGAGGGGCCCTGGGCCCTTCCAGCAGAAGCCTGCAGCGGCACGTCTGGGATGCTCCTGTGCTGCTGCCACAAGACTCGGAGCCTGCGGATGGTGACACACCTGCAGGTCTTATCCCAAAAAAGTGCTGCTTCCCACCGCTGGAATGGGAACGAGGGGTCTGCATCACACTGCTCGCCACACCACCTATTCCTCCCCCTCTCCGTACACAACCCTGCTCTAACTCAGTCACACCAGCAAGCCTGGGAGACCCCAGAGCCCCAACACAGCAAACACTAGGTGATACAGTTCTCTACGGCTGAGGTAGCTTTTGTGTTAAAGCATGCTCACATGTCACAGTTTCTTTAAATAAAATCCAAGCCAGACCAGCAAATTGAATCCTTTGCCATGCTGCTGAATTTCATACAATTTTCTAAACCTGAAAAACCGAGCAATTGATTACGACTCTATTTAAATAATAACCACGCAATTACATCATGAGAGACAGGAAAATAGCAAGATAATTTATAAAAAAAAAGCCAGGCTTACACAGCTTTTAATATAGCACAAGTGTTCACTCAGGCATCCTTGGAATGATAATTTTGAATTAAGGTTGATGATAGCCTGCAATAATAACCTTCATACTGTCTATAATGCTTTTATTCTATTAACTCCTGCATCTCAAGCGAGATGGTAAATTCGCTCACTACCGGTCAATTAGCAGTTTTGTATTTTCTGCAGATACAGTCTCTGCAATCCAGCCTGTGCTGGTGCCCAGAGCACTTGCAAAAAGCCTTTCCGTTCAACTGATTTTTAATGACCGAAAAGCCTTGCTGCTGGGGAAGCTTTGGTCCCTGGGATGAAAATAAATGGGACGTGCCTTTATGTCTCGCTACTCCCTGCTTTGCCAGTTCTTTTTTGTGCAGAAATATCACCCGAGTCCCCAGGACATGGACCAGCACATTCGTAACCCCAGCCCTCCAGTCTCTGCGACATGGTTCAGCTTCATTTCTCCTCTCTAGGTTCAGACCCGCTGACAGTTTTTTAAGAATGTCTTGACTCCCTGAACTGCCATTTATATCCCACACCTGGTCTGTCACCAAGTTTGTGCCGGGAGTGCTGCAAGGACACATGCTGACAAGTGCTGCCACTGACAGCAGGCATCATGAGACCTTACTTCATGGCACAGCCACCAGAATCCTGAGGACCCTCCTCTGTCTGGGACCCTTGGAAGCTACTATAGAAAAAAAATAGAGTGACTCACTGCTGTGATCTACAATGAAAAAAATAATAATAAAAAAATACTTCGCAGAGGAGCAGCTGCCCTGGGTCACAGCAAGGGGCTATCTTGCTCAGGATCCTGTCTCCCCCAACATCCCAGCTCCAGCTGTGGCACACAGCAGACTCCCAAAGAAGGGTGCAAGAAGAGGGTAAGTTTAATGGTATGTCCCAGGACATGCCACCAGTCATCAAGGTTTTGTGGCCCTGGGACTTCCTGAACCAGGTGGTATGTTGCCTTTATATCCTCCAGCAGATGCAGCATCAGCTGGCTGCCTCTGGCATCCAGCCCCAGTGAGGGACACCAACCATGGTTCTTTTGCCCGCAAAGTGTCTTTTGCAAATGGCAAAGCCTCTCCATGAATGCAGTCTCCATGCCAGCAAGGGACACCATGGTAAGGCACTGAGAGGTGGAGGAAGGAAGAGAAACATGTTTTCGGAAAAGCTCTGGATGGGAGCCAAGCACAGCATGGAGTCCCCATCCCCAGCACAGGCCACAGCAGCGCATCTTCTCCCAGTGCTCCCAGGATGCTTCTCCAACACCACGTGCTGATTTGGGAAATGATCTGGCTGGAAAAAGAAGTTCAGAAGGGGTTTAAGGGGAGACAACATAGCGGGGGACCCTGTGGAGACTAAGAATTGCCTTAGCAGTAATGTCTTGTAAGACCAGGGCCACAGGAGATAATGGGTGAGAAGAAGCAGAAAGCCACTGTCCTCTGTGCCTGTGGCGTGGCATGCCATAGAGAAGAGGAACAGGGTAGACTGGTCCCTGGCACTGCCATAGGAGTACAGAGGTGACTCAAAGCATCAACTAAATACACTGTCTTGTCTATGGACAAGAAAGGCAGCAGCAAAGATTTTTTTCTGGTTTATACTTGAGATGCAGGTACAACAAGCAATTCAGTAAATAAAATGAAATGCCAGCTGGGAAGGGCTTAGACTCCCAGGGCAGTTTCCCCTTAGGAAGAGCTGATTCCTCAATAATCTGACATTTAAAGTGTCCTAAATTCCTTAAACTGGACTCATAACCATAAAATGCAATGGTGGCTACCACCTCTGTAGTGACAAAGGGGAAAATTCAAGTCCCGATTCCCCTGGCCCCTTCCCCTGCCTGGTATTTTTCCATGGCCTGGTTACCCTTTGGACACATCCCAAGTTCCTTCCTGCGGTGGTCTCTGAAATTCATTTAAATCAGGAAATTACCCTGCCTGTTTTTCTCCATAGACTACATGCGTCCAGGCTGACAAATCACAGCAGGACTGCATGTCAACCATGATTTAACTCTTTATGTCCAGGGCCAGGCCCTTTTGAAGGACGCCTGTCCTCTCAGCTCCACAGCACAAAGCACATCAGCTCTGGCAGCTCCCGGTGAACCTGCCAAGTCTGCAGCCTCTGGGAGAGGCTCGTTTCAGTTACCCTTTGCTGGATCCTCTCTGACTCCCCTTGGTCCTCCTTGCAAGGCAGACCAGGACTGCTCACAGCACTCGGGACACGGCTGCACCCCAGTTTTATGCAGGTATGAGCTCTACCGCGTGCTGGCAGCCAATGTGCGAAGCAGCATGTGGATGCCATCCACGTGCAGGGTGCTGCGGATAGTCCCAACACATATGGAACGAGATCAACAGCGTTGCTGTCAGAGGCTGGAACAGAGCAGGACATCTGTCAGCACAAGGGAAGGGGCTTCAAGGAGTGGGGCCACAAGGCTGCGCCGAGAGGGAGACTGTCTCTCAATGAGACCAGATGTGTTGCTACAGGATGGGACACGGCAGAGGTTGTTCTGCAGCCAACGAGCTTGTAGGGGCTGAGCAGATCTCATGTCCCCAGGGTACAGCTGAGTCACAAGTGCCTTTAGTAATTAACATCAGTTTCTTCCAGCTACATCAGCCTTCCTGGTGCATCAGGGGGAGGACAAGTGACTTTTCCAAGTCTAGAACACTCCTGGCACAGATGCATCCCCAGCGACCAAGCGGAGGTGCCGCAGGAGCTCTTGCTGTGAGCACTGGCAGCTGTGGAGGCCATGCCTGCTTAACAAGGGAAGGATGGTCACTTCTGCTTTTTGAAAGATTCCCCTGGTCCCCCACGTAGGAACAGATCACACCCATGGAGGGACACAGCAGCTATGGCAGAGAGCCAGGTACAGACTTGGGGTTGACTGTAGCCTTTAAACTCACATTGTGAATGATTTTGAGACCCCGGATCCTTCTGTGATGATGATTCACTTGGCATGCTCATATATATGGGAAACCTCCTGACCTAGAAGCATCTCTCAAGCAGAGCAAGTGCCCGATGCCCACTCCTACCATCAGCAAACTGCCCAGACCAATGCCACCCTTCCCGCCTGGCAAAGTTTTCTGCCGAGGACCAGGGTCAGGAGGAGGGACCTTAAACAGCAGGGCTAGACCATGGCTAACCTCAGCCAAAGTTCCCACATCCTCCAGCTCAAAAGGCCAAGCAGAGCCTGCTGCTAGCAGACAAGAAGAGTTGGAAAAGATGATTAATAGAAGCTTGGAAACAAAGCTGGCTTGATTTCTTTTTAAATAGAGAGCGGTTCCTCAGACAGCAGCCGGCAGGAGCCTGCTCAGCTTCCAGGGGGAAGGAAGATAAGCGCTTGCCTGGACACAGTCCAACCCAGTGCGAAGGGAGACACACTGAGGAAGCAAGAGGTTCACAAACAAACCCATGGCTCTCAGTCCCAAGGCACTGAGATGGGCTCAAAGGACCCCAGCTTGGGCAGGGGCCACCCTGGTCCTTGCCTTTACACCTGGAGGCAGTGCCAGGCAGGGTGGCATGGTCACAGCCACCTGCAGGACAGCTGTATCTGCATGAGGCAGCACAGAGATCAGGCAGGAGATGGACCCTTCCTTCCAGCCATGCGGGGAGCTGGTTTATAGCCTTTGGCAGAAGCTCCAGGAGCTTCGACAGGAGCTGGTCAGGATGGAGAGCAGAGCTGCTGGTCATTTCAAAGTCTACATTGCACTGGCCCTATAAATCAAATGGGGAGATGCAGTAAACTCATCACAGTGGGATTAAATGAGTTTCTGGGTGGTATTATGCCAATGCCATCGTGCCTTGCCTCATCTCGCTCATTTCCAGGGGCTTTAAATAAAAGCATCTTCCTGCACTGTTTGTGACGTGGGTAAACAAAGCATCAGCTCCTGGCTCGCTGGATGGGAAGGGCAGCACCAAGTGTCCCTGTGGCACACCACCTTCTGCAAAACAGTGAAGACATCAGGGTGTACTTCAGACCAGCGTGGGAGGGGAGCTCCGGTGCCCCTCATCCAGCGGGACTGCAAAAGACCTGGTGGCCTCCACTGGACTGCTCCAGCTTGCAGCTGTGGCAGGGAGTCCAGCCACAAACCACACAAGTTAAGGGAATGATTCTTTTAATTAGAAACAAACCCCATCTATTAAATAGCCTGCAACACTTAAAGTGCTGTTTGTAAATAAAATGTTTTATTTCCAGGAAGATGGCTCACTTATGACAGCTGTAAAACCCCATTAATGAGAGGATAAGAACTCTAGAGCTGTTACGAAATCCACTGGCTCATTTCTTGTCTTTAGTCTTGCTTACAATTCAGTTTGCACTCAGGATCATTTGTTTAGCAGATTTTAGTTCGGCAAAAGCGAGTTAACTGCATCCAGCCCTCCTTCATTCCCACGGCACAACCACGTGCTCCCAAGAGCTGGTCTGCACGACCCACAGGGTGCAGCCACAACCCTCCCGCCAGGACCGGGCCAGCACACAGCCTCTCCCCACTGCCAGCACTGGTGCTCATGGTCCCAGCCACTGCTCGCCAGGCTCTCGGCAGAGCCCTGGGTCACACCAGGCAGCGGTCCCTCTGCAGCCCACTCCCACCCAGGGGTGCTCATAGGTGCCTGGGGGCAGCTCTGCAGAGTCCCAGCATCATCTTTTGGGCTTTACCATCTCCACAGTGCTCAGAGCACCTTGCAATACCCAGCCCACGGGGACAGGTCCCTTTACAGCTCCTCTCTTGTATGCCGCAGCAACCTGGACTATGGTTATGATAGCACTGGGGGTGGGAAGAGTGGGGCAGTGCCCCATCCCAATCCAAGTCCCTCTCCCACAAGGACAATAAGAAAAAATACATATATTCCCATAGGAACACCACTCGGATTTGCACATTGAACGGACAATCAATTAAACCAGACAGCTTATTCTGAATAGTGTAATTAAATGCTACTGACAGCTTCACCCACCCATCTTTAACAAGGAGGCAGGAAAACCCCACTGCAAAAGCTCCAGCACACAGCTACACCGGGGCAGAGACGCCGACCCATCGGGTAGGAAACGTCTGGGGCAGAAGGGCTGCTGACGCCGCCAGTCCCGGGCGCCTCCTGTCACCCATGCCTTCGCAACGCCGAGATACAAGCGCAGCTCGTGTTGACTGTTGCGCAGAATTGCAGTGTGCTGTCTCCATTTATTTGATTTGTATCGCCTGAAGGAAAAATGCTTTTGCTGTTTTCATGCACTCTAAGCATTTGGCTTCAAAAGAAAAGCTCTGGGGACCTGTCATCACATGCTTTCCTTCCCATAAAGAAAGGGCAAGATCCAGTCTTTTCGAGCTGAATTGCAGAAAAGTGCTTGAGCCCTCTGCTGCTGCTTCGCCTTGCTCAGAGACAACCTTGCAAAGGTTGTTTTTGAGAGCAGCTGTCTCCTCCTGCCGCAGTTTTACATTAGAGCTGTCACATCCTGACTTCCCTGCTTTACCTGGAGGACTTTGATAGCTTCTGGAGGAGTCAGAGAAGTAGCAGCATGGCTCAGGCTCTTCCACCCTGAACAAACGCTCTCCGGACTTGATCCGACATACCCACACGCACGAGCGCCTCCACCTCTTCCACTGGCACAACATGAGCGCACAGCGCAGCCCCGCGTGCCCCTGTGGGATGGGAACAGGTCGTGTCTGCTGGAGGTCTGGGTCATTCCTCTCTGTGTCCCGTGAGCTCTGGCAGGATTTCCTCCTCTCCAGGCGTGCAAAGGGCCATGGGGCATGGACACGATGGTGTGAGCGTGCTGCGCTCAGCCCTGCTCCTCCAGCCCCATGCACCTACAGGCGACCCAGCCCGCAGCTCCCGGGGACAGTGACATGGATGTGAAAGGTCTGGGTGAGTCCAGAAGGGAAGCACAGGGTAGAGCTGCTGGGAAAGAGCTTGCCTCCGCTCTTGGGAATAAGGAGTGGAAATCCAGCTCCCCAGTTTCTCCCAGTGCAGGGACTAGTTTCTTTCTCATCTCGGATACCTCATTTTTGTGTAACACACTTTCTGTGGTGTGTAACCCAGACACCCATCCTGAAGCACGTTGTGGGAGATGTTGCTGCCTGCGGCGACACCGGGCAGCTGGAGAACGCCCTGGGCTCCGCTTGTTTCCAGACACCTCCACAGCCACGCACAGCCCGGCGCAGGAGCACAGCCTCCCTCCCAGCCCACAGCCAGCTCTTTCCTTACTCTTGGAGGAAGAAAAAGAAATATTTGAATCATTTACTTCGCAATTGACTCCAGTCCCTCAGATCAAGACAGTCAGAACAGCAAATCCAAAAAATGTTTCCCTAATTCTGCATTACTCCAAAGCACTGTTTTGCTCTGAAATATTTAGCTTGCTCTGACAACGCTGTTAGTGTTGTACCAGATCTCCCTCCTCCTGTCTCTCACTTTCTCTTCACCTCTCCTCCCTCCCCCTCCTGTTTTTCCCATCTGTGTTTGGAGCAGAGGAAGCGGAGATGAAACACAGGCTGCTGACTCTTCCTGCAGGCTCCGAATTGCCCAAACCAGTTGATTTGGTTCAGTCTCTGCATTTCTTTGCCCGCTGCTGACAAGCTCTGCAAAGATCACGGTGTATTTACTCTTCTCCCCATGCAGTGAAGAAGATGAAACATGAGTGCTCAGTGTATTGCTACAGAAACTGCGCAGAGAGGCTCTGCAAATGCGATGGTTGAAGGATCCAGAAAGGCTCTGACCTGACCCAGCACAGAGCCCTGGTTAAACGATTTACCGAGGGCTGCCAAGGGGCCGTGCAAGCATCACACGAGGCAGCCTGCTGCTGGCTGCAGAACTTACCTGCTTATTCACTCCGTTAGTGGGGGGGCGTGCCCAAAGGAGAAAAAAAAAAAAAAAAAAAAGGGTCTTGAAAGCTCCAAACAATTCTGCAGTGAACCATGGCGCTAAGGATGCGGAGGGAGGTGACCCCACCAGATTACGGTTCATTCAGCAGCGGCCCGTGGGTGTTGCTCACCCGGAGAGCAGAGCCATCTCTGGCAGCTCCCTGCCCTACTTCTCTTTCATAAATGCATAATTGTGACATCGCGTTACATAATTTATCATGTTACATCGAGATTGGGGCCATCCTTGTGCAGCTTGTTCCTCTGGGTGTTCAAGCTGCCAGGGAGGAGAGACACGAAGTGCTCGCACAGGGTTTTCTCCATTGAAGGATTGATTTTGGGAGGCCCCGGGCTGCAGCCCCGCAAACAGCCACTACTTTAGAAAAAGCTTTTAGAGTTGAGACCAGAGTCTGAGAGACCCTATCCCACAGCGCACAAGCAAGATGAGTGACGCAGAGGCCAAGGTCTCCATTCAGAGCAGGGTGCGGAGGTGCCATCCCCTGCCTGCACCATGTACGTCCCAGACCTCGCACAGCTCCCAGGCACACTGTTCCCACCACGGGGCACCAGAAAGGACCCCACTACATCAGCAGAAAACTCCCCAAACAGCCCGCTGCTTTTCCAGTGCTGCTTTATTTGCTGACCAAGGAGACAAGTAAGGGGCAGCCACGGAGGGATATAACCCTCCCCGCTGCTGCCTGCCCCACCTTCGGTGCCTGCAGCCGAGGGACAGGCTGCAGAGCCACGCAAGGCAGCCTTTGCTGGGCTGGCATCCTCCCGGAGGAGAGTCACACACTCACAGCCACAGTGGGACTAAACCAGCCAGAAAACATCTGTGCGGAGCACCAGGAATTACGGCACAAGGGCTCATTGCCCAGAAGATGCTAACGCAAGCAGGGGCTCCGGATGCCAGCACCCCTGCGGGACGAGCTGCACGTGCGCCATGTTTCGCCTCCTCCACCCACCGGGAGGACAGGGCTCAGCCTGTCCCGGGACACACGCTGCCTGGTCCCGGCTCAGCACTCCCCGTGCAGGCAGCATACCCCCAGCTGCAGCTCCCTGTCCTCAGCACACAGGATTTCACTGGGATCCAGTAACTCGGCTCATCCCACAAGGCACTGCTCTCATCCCAGCAGCGGCAGGACGGCCGGCTCCAGCCTGCATCCTCCCTCACACCGGGGCGGCAGTCATCTCTCGCCTCTCCCCCAGCCGCCCGGGGTGATGAGTTTTGCAGGCACAGTAGGAATCTCTGCATCAACCCACTCAGCTGTTTAACCTGGAAATGAGTCTATCAGCCCCGGAAATGATGACACTGCCCCAGCTCTGGAGCCTCCAGCCTTCACCCAAGCAAAGCGTGTCAAACTACAGGACCTACCGATCAGTGGACACCCAGCCATGGGCAGGGCAGAGGTACTGCGCTGCTGCTGGTCATTGCCCAAGCCATTTCTCCCAGCGTCACAGCAGTGGCCCTGTGTGTACACGCCATCAGTGAGCCCCAGCATACTCTTGTAACCACCACCAGACCTCCTCACGAGACAGGGATGCTCAGCAGGGCACCACCAGGGACTGATGGCAGATGGCAAACAGGTCTTGCTGTCCCCAGAGGGAAATTGCTTCTCCCATTAATATTTTTAATTGATTGCCGCTGATTTTTGCTGTGTCGCAGGCTGTGGAATGGAGGAGCTGACACAGCATGGTACCCAGGAGCTGCCGGAAGGGCAACCGCAAACCCAGCGCCAGGCAGAACCTGGGGCTTCAGCTCTGAGAGGGATGGGGCAAGGAACACCCCAGTGCCACCAATTCCCTCCCCGTAGCCAAACGGCCAAGGCACCAAGGTACAAGGTGGTGTCCAAACACAGTTAAGCACCTCTGCCAGCATGATTCTTGAGAGGGATTTGCAAGACAGAGCTGTTGTCTTTTTTTTTGTTCTTTTTTGTTCTTTTTCCCTTCGTCACCTTGAGAAGACTACAGCCCTGCCTGACGAGCTGGGCTGCTGCCTCACCATCCAGTTTCCTCGAGGTTTTTAATGCCACCTGACAATCTGAGCAAAAACATCGCATGCAAACAGATGCTCTGACCAAGTTTGAAGTGCAAGACAGAATTAGAGATGCCATTTGGCTGTTACAAGGAGCTCCTAGGGGATCAGCTCCTGGTGTTGCATAATTTAATATTTTAACCAATTAACTAAATGACTAGAAAAATCTTTCCTGGTAAGACAAGCAGATGACACAGGCTGACGGTGCCATAAACATCAAGGCGCACATGCTGCTAGTGCCAGTGATCTGAGTCACCCAGGGAACAGCCACTGCCCCAAATACACCTTGAAACCGCGAACACCAGGTCAGGCTGAGACCCGAGGGCGCAGGTGCTATGAAGGATGAGAGACTCGGTACAGGGAAGCAATGGCTGAGGATATGACCTGAGGGCCACAGCTGATGAAGGCAACCAGGCTGCCCTGCGATGGTGAGGCCATTGGGAAATGACTGTCTTGTGCTGGACACAGCACCCACAGAAAAATAAAACGCAGGGTAGGAAAGACCTCTGGAGGTGCCTGGCCCAACCTTCTGCTCCCAGCAGGACTGTTGCAAACACTGGATCAAGACATTTGAGTTTTGGAGACCTCCAAGAACAGAGACCCCTCACAACCACTTCTCTAGTGACCTGGTCCAACACCACACCAGCCTCCTGGCATGAAAAGATGGGGGAGAGCTGCCTGACCAGAAAAACAAGATTTCAAAGGAAATAGTATGAAGGGCAAGAGATAGCAGGCACAGTTGGTAGACACAGACATGTGGGAAGGGGAACTGAGCCCTCCATCACGGCGAGGGGAGACCAAACAGCACTTAATGGCTAAAACATGACGCTCAACAAAAGCTACCGCATAATCACAGTTTTTCTACAGCAAGACAGACCAGACACTGACCAGCTTACCAGGAGCTGAGGAACCAACCGCTGCTGCAGGTCTCCAGCATGAGGAAGAGTGAGCCTTCCTCCATGCACAGGGGAGGGTCTGTGTCTGCTTGCATGGCCTAAATAGCCTGACCAGGACCAGCTGGGGTGCACGAAGACGGTGGATGGCCAATAAAAAAAAAAAAGCAAATGAGAGCAACGCACAGGTGTGTTGTGCTATGGGATTGGGGTGGGTGCCAGGAGAACCGTCAGTCTGACACAGCTGCCAGAGCCCTCCCAAGGTAGCTGCTGACGTGCAGCTGCGAAAAGCCCTTGTACCAGCTAAATCGGCCTTCCATCACACCTCTGTTAGCATTTTTGTCCTGCTCATACCTACAAGCATTTGTCATCGCGGCTTCCGCGGGTGTGGGTGTGCGGGGCAGTGGCCGGGGAGCAGCGCCCTGTGCTCCGGGATGCTGCCCTTCCCGTGGGCATCTTCCTATTTCCTTTCCCCTGCCTACAACTGAGTCAGTCCCCGCGCAAGCCCAGAGCGACGGCGGCGAGCCAGGCAGGCGAGCTCTCACCATGGGCCTGCAGCCCTGCGGGAGGTGCCTCGGGGCTGCGACGGGTGAGGAGCCTTTTTGGAGCACAGGGGAGTGAGTTGGGAAGCAGGCGATGCTGGATGCACAGCCCAGGGGGTGCCTCCGCTCTGTGGATGGGCAGCCCTTGGGGTGCACCAGGCTCTGCTTCTGCACCAGGCTCTGCTCGGGGCGGGGGTAGAAAGAGGCTTTTGGGGTGCACCATTTGCTGGGGTGAAGGTGGCCAAGGTGGGAGAGAGGGGCTGGAGAGGGGTGGCAGCCCCCGGGTTACTGCCGTTCAGCCTGGCTGGAGAGCTCGACGTTCCCCAACCACCAAAACCAGCTGCCACGCAGCTCTGGGGTGATCCACAGGCAGAAATATGTCCCAGCCACGCCGTGGCCTCCTTCAAAGAGTGTACAATTAAAAAGCAAGTTTGCAATTTGATAATTTGCAGAGAAGAAATTAATTGCTACCTGTATCTTGCCTGGGTCTGCCAGCTGTGATGACTGGCGCACACGCCCCCTCAGGAGCTCCCCGGGAAGGGTAATTAGTGGGGCAGGGAACCGCAGGAGCCCGGCATGGCGATGAGCGATGCTGTTCACCCTGCGGCCTCGGCCACGGCCATGCACGCGTGTGCATCGGGCACACCAGAGTTAGAGATATTCAGGTTACAGCGCCTGTACCCTGCAGCGGGGGTGGGACCCTTCCCAGATGCTGAACGAGGGACATGCTCCGCCACAGCCCCTGTCCGGGACTCCCCAGCCTGCTCTGGCCGTGCTCTCTTTTGGGGCAGGAGGGAGCTGGGTCAGGTCCCAGCTTGAGACCATGGTGAGGTCTTGGCTCTTCAGGCTGTCGTGACACACCTTTGAAAGCAGGTTTCTTCCTATTTTCTTATTGTTACTGGAACCAAAACATGTTATCTGTGCACAGTCCTAGCAGCGCAGCAGCCGTGCTGCCGGGAAGGGGCATGCAGGGGCCCCATCCCTGCCCTGCACAGCGGCAAGGAGCCACTCACCCCCCGCTGTGGGACCGCTTCTTTGGAGCATCACCTCGCAGGGTGCCCACGTCCCCATCCCCAGAGGAGCCCCCTCCCTACACTTCGCATGTGGGCGCGTTTCGGGTGTTGGCTCCTGTGCTTTTAGGCGCATGTAGGGGTAGCAGGAAAGGCTTATCTGCCTTTCCTGGGGGCGAAAGGCAGCCATCACATCCACCCAGCAGGAACCTGCCCAACGACCCACCTCCACCTCGGCTCTGCCGGGCACTGCCTCGGTGCGATGGCTGGAGAGCCCAAGGGGAGCAGCACCCACAGGTCGGTGCCCATGCAGAGGGGACAGGGAGGAGGATGGCACCACGGGCACCGCAGCACAGCGGGGCAGTTGGTGGGTTGGAAAGCCCCACGCTGTGGAATCTGGAAATGATCGGCCAGGAACGGGGCATGCAAATGGAAACCGGGAAGAGGTGCAGGTCTGCATGTCACAAGCTTCACGAGAGGTGAAGGCAGCTGCAGAAATGAAGACCAGGATAAAAAGCACAAGTTTATGACAAATTTCATGTACATCAGGAGCCCACAAGATTGATGAAAGAAGCAGCGAGCACAAGGAGAAATTTTTGCCCAGCCCAAAAAGGCAGAGGGTGACAAATCATGTAGGCAGCAACCCAGAAAAGGAGAGGTATTTGATAAATACTTCTGTTCAGCATTTGGGAGGCAAAAGCCAAACAATACAGCACGTTATAAAATAAAATATCACAGTTATAAAACACTTTCCATCCTACGAGGACTTCAGGAAGATGTTAAACAATAGCTACTGAGGTTAGATTTTTAAATCAGCAGGTCTGACACATCGGCGAGTGTAAAGCAGCCGGGTAAGGAGCTGTCTAATTAGCGCCTGCGGGTCCCTGGGACTTCCCCCAGGGTCCCAGCGCTGGCGCCCTGCCCGTACCTCCATGGAGTAAACAGGATGTCCCAGGCCGGTCCAGCTGACATCAGTCCTGTGCTGCGGGGTGAAACGGCCGCCACCGGGTTCTATCGATAAAGGTTGGAAGCGGGGAAATATCATTAGTGTCAATTAGCACCATTTTATGGAAAAGAGATCTTGGCACGTCTATGTTCTTGAGATTGCCCCTATCAGTCAAACTTGTGGCGGTGCTGATGTAAGAAGCTTGCATAAGGCGTTTGGCACTTCCAGCCGCTTGGAGCAAGCGCGCGGAGTGAGCGCATTGGAAATCCAGACACTCCGGAGCTCCCGGAGCCTTGCTGCAAGCACGGCACCGCTGCTCTGCCCGCTCTTTCCAGGGGCCTCTGGTGGGGATTAATTCTTGTCCGCCCATTGTTTAACACCTTCTCAGTTTCTCAGCAAAGGCAGAAGATGCCTGGCTTCTGCCGGGGCGATCCTGGCACGGACACGGCCCCGGGAGCAGGCTGTACCGCTGGCACAGCACCCGACACCCGGGTGAGGGGGGGACCGCATCCAGGGAGGCTGGGGACTCCCCCACCCCCAAAAGGGTGCCTCCCTAGGGAAGGGACTGACCGCAGCCGCCCAGGAGGGGTTTGCAGCCCCCCGCAGAGCCGTGCCCGGAGCAGGGTCAGCGTTTCAGGAGGAGGCAGGGAAGGCAGATAAAGCCCAAAGAGGAAGCCAGGGAGCAATGGAGGGGTTGGGAAGACAGACTTTTCGTGGAGAGAAATTCCTGGGACACCATCCACATGGGCCAGAAAAAGAGGTTAAAGGGCTAACCTGATCC
This sequence comes from Charadrius vociferus, assembly GCF_000708025.1. Classification (NCBI taxonomy): domain Eukaryota; kingdom Metazoa; phylum Chordata; class Aves; order Charadriiformes; family Charadriidae; genus Charadrius; species Charadrius vociferus. The sequence goes on from NW_009647955.1 coordinate 4,072,577, forward strand.
CAGCTTATTAAAACTCTTTCTGATGTCATTAAATCTTTGGCAGTGCCTCTGTCTGGCAGACAAGGATGGAAGAAGGCTGCGGTTGGAAACAAGGCACGGATTTCAATGGGTGAGGGCAGCTGGCCCCAAAATGCTCTGCCAAAGCCTGCGCTGAGGTCTCCATCCCTGGCAATGCTGTAACCGAGGTTTGGGTAGGCTCAGCCTGCGTGCCCCTGACCTGACCCTGACCAAGCCCTGCAGGCTTGTCTGCAAAGCCATGCGAGGTCCCTGTGCGAGACAGGTCTTCACCAGAAAAGCGTTATGGAGAAATAAGGATCGGGTCCTTTTCCACCCCGGGGGGAGCCTGCAGTGCCTGAGCAGCCGCAGCCCTCAGGGGATGTCCCACTCGACCATGCTCAGGCACTGCAGCTTGGATGGAAACTTGGGCCCAGCATTTTCCTGCTGGGGACGCAGCTGTTTCCTTACGGATGGGGACACACCGCTTCCCTGTGCCAGGTGATGGAGGGCACGTGGCCGAAGGGCAGGACTACGGCAGAAGTGGGCACAGCCACCAACACCTGGTCGCCCTGGGAAGGTCACGGTGCCTGACTCTGTGAAGCAACCAGATGTGCACAGCGATGAGCTCCCGGGTGACATGGTCCCCAGTCTCTGGACCACAGTGGTCCCCAGCATGATTGCCGTTATTGGTCTGAGTTTCGGATAAGATGGGATGAACACATTTCAGGTGGGCAAAGAGCGTGACACAGCCCTGCAGCTCCGCTATGGACAAAATCCATGCTTATAGACCAGCCCCCTGCCATGGGGCTCACCTTCGTGCCAGCCCAGCTCGGCGGGGTACACCGGGGCTGTGGGCAGATGGAGAAGCTAGTGACGGGCTTTCGTAAATATTGGCATAAACACAGCCTCAAGGAGGGATCTGGATTTACAGCTGGCCTCTCCCTGCCTGGCTGAGCCCCAACCTTCATCATTTACCTGGAACAACAAATCATGGTCGCCGTGGGCTTGCCACTTGCCAGGTTTTGATGGATGCCTCTCCTAGGAAAACCCAGGTGAAGACACCTGGTTACTCCGTTTTAGAAGACAGCTTGCTGCTGACAAGAAGCAATAAAGAAAACTTGGCTGATTAATAGACTGTCGTCTTTGACATGCATGCTAGAAATAGAGAAGTGGATAAGAACGTGATGGTAAGCAGCATGATTACAGACCCACAAGGGGAAATGAACATGTACACCAAATTGGAGGCAGCAAAGTGCAACACCTGAGCCATGATTAAAGACGGATCCTGCAATCTGTCCCCACGTGGAGGCCACCAGCTTTTCTGTGATTTGGCATGTAATTGGAGTAATTACTCAGAGCTCACCCTAAGGATTACGGTGGAACATTGTGTTGGGTTGTTTCTCTCTCTGGTGACGTGGCAGCTCCTTGTAAATCTCTCTGAAGTACCTGGGTGTGATGCCGAAGGAGCTGGCCGCAGGCAGGGCAGCTCCATGTCACCGTCATCATGCACTGTGGCCACGGCTGAGCAGGGCTGTGCTGGCCCCTGCACCCCTCCTGTGGGAATGGAGCGAGAGTCCCTCAGCCCAGCGCACTTGGCAGCAGAGGTAGCGCCCAGAAATTAATTACCCGGCAATCATTTAATTCACACTCCTCTTTTCCCCTCAATCCTCCACATCAGCACCGCTTGGCAGGCTGGGCTGCCCGTAATCCCCGCTCTGCATTCAGAGCCACAGATAATCCCTTCCAGCCGGCAGCTGCCCTCCCTGCTTCTGTCCCTCTGCTCCAGCCTCCACACATCCCTCCCAAAAGCCCTCTGCCACCGGCTGGCTTCCCATGGGAGACACCCGTGGCCCCACGGGGCTCTCCCTGTGCTCCCTGGGGAGGACGGCGGGCAGACCTTGCCCCGACCCCTGCCCCGGAGTGGTGGGGATGTACCCTGGGGTCTCATCCCCCTTCTCCCTCCCTGGGACTGGCGCTCACCCGAGGCAGCTTGTTGCTCCAGCCTCTGCAGGGATGCTGCTGGTGCCAGGTGGTGGGGACGGTGGCGTGACAGCCGCTGGGCAGTGGGGACAATGGACCCTTGGTTATGAGCACCAGGACAGGGGCAGCCACTTGCAGTGTCCCACCTGCGTGTCTGATGCCACACGTTTTCCTGGAGTAGCTAGAGTAAGAAAGAAGGACATGGAAACCCCGGTTTTGGGAGTTCCCAGCTCAGTTGGGGTCAGGGATCTGGGTCCACATCTCGCCACCTGTTCCAGTTGGGGATGTGATATGCAGACCCATCCCAGTGCCTCTCTCTGGGCCCGGGCAAGGAAAGACCTTGGTTCCTTGCTTCTCTGCAAGCCTCATCGTCTCCAACATGACCAACAGCACTGACATGATGCCCTTTCATCCTGCAGGTGCTTCTCCTTCCCCCTGCACCATCAGCCATCAGCGCTGGGGACACAGCAGCTGGAAGGGACGTTTCTGCCCTGCCCACAGCGACCGCTGTCGGCGCTTTGCCCGCACCACAATGCCGGTGGGACAGCAGACCAGGGGCAGAGGGACCTGGCCTGGGTCTGCTCATGCCAGCTCCAGCACAAACCAAGAGCAGCACTGACAGGCGTGCAGATGTGGGAGATGCCAGGGGACAGGAGGGCACCACTCGTATTTTGTAACTTGAAGGGTGGAAGGCACTGCGCTGCACCAGCAGCAGGGCGCAGACTGGCCCATGGCCCAGTTTCGGTGGCTCCTCTTCCCAACGGAGGAGCTCAGCAATGCTGGAAATCAGGCTGTGACATTACACAAGACCTGTACGCGACTGCTTATCGCTTCTCAGAAGCCACATAGCAATCCTGCTCCCCCCCCCCCAGAGTGTAACCTGCCGAAAAGCACCTGTGCTGCAAACCGCGAGGGCTTTCGTCCCCACGGCTGCAGCTCTGAGGGGACTTGGGACATCGCCCTCCGGCAGGCACGGAGCCTGCTCCATGAAGTGCCCGCTTGGCCGGAGCTCATGGTGCTTCCCAGCACCGGATCAAGTGCACAGTCCGTTTTCCTGGCTGTGGCGGCGCTCTGCCAGGAGGTGTTGATTAGCTTGGCTGGTTGCTAATTGCCAGGAAGAGCCCAGCGCAGTGGCCATTCTCTGGGAAGAGGGAGGTCAGGGCACTCTCCGTGCGGGAGAGGTCCCACCAGTGCCAGGGCTGGAAAAACATTGCTGCTGGAGTGATGTTCCCTTTTAAACTCCATGGATTGACACTGGTTTTGAAAAAACACAGCCAAACCCTACAAAATTTCCATATGTGTCTCACCTCACACCTGCATCTCACGTGTAGAAAGAAAACAAAGACAAGACCACAATATTCAAAAAGTTCCTCCAAGGGGCATTGAGGCAGCAGGGCCACAACCGCGCCGTGAGCTGCTGCTTGCCCCTCTGTTCAACAGCGACCGGCACCTCCCTCCTCAGTTTACCTTTTTTTTCTTTAATTGTTTTTAATTATTTTTCCCCAAATCACCTGCAGCTCTGCCCCGGGGCTCCTGCCTCAGCTTCCCCCAGCAAAACGCTTCCGTGCACATGCAAACACCCATGCTCCCATTTCGCAACGCGGCCACGCGTGCCTGTGTGCCAGGAAAAGCACCATCCTGGGAGAAGCAGCATCCCAGGAAAAGCATGGTCCCAGGAGAAGCACCGTCCCAGGAGAAGCACCATCCCAGGAAAAGCATGGTCCCAGGAGAAGCACCGTCCCAGGAGAAGCACCGTCCCAGGAAAAGCACCATCCCAGGAAAGACATGGTCCCAGGAGAAGCACCGTCCCAGGAGAAGCACCGTCCCAGCCTCCCGCAGGACACTGCCTGGAGAGGGGGACCTGAAGAATCTCACCCACCCGCCTGCCCATGCACAAGGGAACACCCACGCGCACTCGCCCTCCCTCAGGCACTCGTTCCCCTTGGCCAAATGTCCCCCAGCGCAGACGAAAGGGACACCCCGCATTTCGGGCCAGGTGTTGAGTGAAGCCTGTGATAATTGTTTTTAATTATTTTTCCCCAAATCACCTGCAGCTCTGCCCCGGGGCTCCTGCCTCAGCTTCCCCCAGCAAAACGCTTCCGTGCACATGCAAACACCCACGCTCCCATTCCGCAACGCGGCCACGCGTGCCCGTGTGCCAGGAAAAGCACCATCCTGGGAGAAGCAGCATCCCAGGAAAAGCATGGTCCCAGGAGAAGCACCGTCCCAGGAGAAGCACCGTCCCAGGAAAAGCACCATCCCAGGAAAAGCATGGTCCCAGGAGAAGCACCGTCCCAGGAGAAGCACCGTCCCAGCCTCCCGCAGGACACTGCCTGGAGAGGGTGACCTGAAGAATCTCACCCACCCGCCTGCCCATGCACAAGGGAACACCCACGCGCACTCGCCCTCCCTCAGGCACTCGTTCCCCTTGGCCAAATGTCCCCCAGCGCAGACGAAAGGGACACCCCGCATTTCGGGCCAGGTGTTGAGTGAAGCCTGTGAGAGACGGTGAGACTGTTTAAAGCCTTTTTGCTTATGATGTCTAATAACGATAAGCCTCCTCAAAAGATGAAAGATGCCCTTTGGTGCACTTTGGAAGCAAGAATAAGGCAGGAAGAAGCGTCAGCCTTAAATTACTGTGAAAGCTGACACTACCTTTTAACATTTAATGTGCAAAAAGCCTGTGTCCCACCACATCTTGAAAGAAGCCTCTTGCATTATAAGCGTGACTGATAACGACTGGAGATAATTCATGCCTTCTCCTGGTGGGTGCAAAAGCTGCCAGCAGATATTGTCTTTCATGCTATCATTTTTCCCTCTGGAGGCTTAGGTTTGCAAGGTGTGAACATAAATCCATGCAGAAAGCCCAGCTGATGTTCTCCTGATGCAGAATATTATGTGGAGAACAGGACCACCGGCTACGGCATGGCCTGGGAGCAAGGAATGACCAATGTTTGGGGCTTTCACCTGAACGGACAGAATAAAGAACATCTTGATTTATTTTGCTTTTTGACTTACAGACAAAGACTCTTGATGCAAAGCCTCCCATGCAACACACACGGGAAGCGTTTCTTGGGGGCTGAAATTGTTTATTGAACTTAATACGACTGGCAGCAGGTTTTTAGTTTCCTCTCAAGCTCCCAAGATTCTAAAGACAATGCTCTTGGCAGGTATTTTCACCTGACATCGTTCTGAAAGAGGGAAAATAGCTGAGGCCTCTGGGATTAACTGCCCTTTCTGTGAGAAACATTTATCACTCTTCATACAGCTCTCCGCAATCTTTATTCCTATCAAACGCCTGCGACCAAAGATCTTTGCCCTATCTGAAAGCATTTCTTCCCCATCAAACACAGATCGCGTGACGCTCCCCTGCGCATACAAATTCCATGTTGCTAGAAAATTACAGTTTCCAGATCAACTGGGCAAAGAGTTTTGCTGGTCCAGTACACTCTGTGGGGCATGAAATGCTGTTCCCAGAGGGGAGGCTGAAGCAAGTGGAGGACGTGGGGGTGGTGAGGGGTGATGCCTCCATCCTCCTCTGCAGAGGCCTGAAGAGCCCAGCTCCAGCAGGGTCCCCAAGGAGTGGGACCTCCCCGGCACGCTCTCAGCCTGGATCTGCAATGTTCCCCAGCAAGACCCGCCCCATGGGGCAGGAGAGCATCGTGGATCTCCCCAGGAGATGCTCCTGCACACCAGGAGCACTACCTGCTCCCTTTTCTAACAGTGGTGCTCGGAAGAGGTCCCACAGGCTCGGCGCTGGTGCCAGAGGGCTGGGAACGAGCCAAAAGTGCTGACATCAAATTTTCTCCTAAAACAGCAAAACACCGACCGTCGGTGTGCAAGGGGGAATCCTCTCCTTTTGTTGCAAAGGTTTATCAAAGGGCTGGAAGGCAATAGCAAGCCAGGTTTTGCAGCAGTGTTGGGCACGGCTGCGGGTGTCTCTGAGCTGCTGTGAAGGTCGTAGGAGACAGCGGAGATAAGCAGCAGGCAGAAGTTACCTGCATTGGATACAATACCTTAGTTCTTCTTTCATCCAGAAAATAAAATATTAAAGATTTGCTTGGAAGGGGCATTTTCTCTGATTGCCATGGATACTTCTGTAGACAGCTACTTCTGTAGATGTAGAAATATCAGAATATTTCCAACAGTTGTTTGTTAATGGCATTTTGAAAGGAGAAAAAAACATCGCCTGATTATTTCCAAGGCAGCAATGAAACTGAGTTAACAATATTGGAAAACATAAAAAGTAAAGTACAAGCAAATGGTTTGAACTTCAACAATATTTGCAGCTGATAATGGCAATGTTAAACCAGTGAGACACTATGCTAATGACACACTCACGGAAAATGAGGAGGAATATTTGCTTCCAGCTAATTGCTGAGCCTGGATGCCATGTAATACCACAAAGTGCTTTCTAAATAAATTATCGTTTGATCTTGAAGGTTGTGCAACAAAACTTTTCAATTGCCTTTTCCCATCATCAAAAGAATTTCGGGATTACAGGGGAGATTTCGTTTTTTCGGCTCTGAGTACGTGGAAGGGCAGAGGCGTGCCCTGACACGCCAGTTATCTTTACACTTCGCCATCTGCAACGATCTTGAGATGTTTCCCAGCTCAGAGACGTTTCCTCGTGCGGGAAGCGGTGGCTGCTGAGCTGCGCCGTTCGGCGTAGGGCTGGTGGGAAGCGGGGAAGGCTCCACGCCGCAGCCGCCCGCCATGGGCACGCTGGGGCAGACTGGGCAGCAGGAAGCAGAGCAGCCTTTGGCACCACTCTTAGGTCAGGACAGCCATTCCGGCCAAACACAGCTCTGCCGAAAACGAGCCTGGTACAGGTCCCTGCGTCCCCGTTCAGAGCAGCTCAGGCGGACGAGGGGCAGCATCTCCTCCTCACTGCGCCTGTCCCGCTGCTGCTGAAGCACTGCGTGTGCAACCGTGGTAATGAATTACTCCTATGCTACAAACCTCAGAATTCACCAATTTATCATTTTTTAGCATAATTTATCTGCTTTTACTGCCACAGGCAGGTGCCCCAGTGCAAAGCCTCTCCTCTCCTGGGGCAGGCGCCTGCCCCCTCCCCGGCCAAGCTGAGCCTCTTAACTCTCCGTTGGCTTTATGTGACTTAATTTCTTCCACGATGTGCCGTGTGTTTGGTTTTTTTGTTTGGTTGGTTTTTTTTTTTAACAAGGACTGGTTAAAAATAACATGGTTTCATCTGTATGCAAAAAACCTGTGACATCTGTTCTCTGAAGGGGAAATTAGAAAAAAACAACGAACTTGGCTCTTCACAGACAGCAGCAGGGCACACCGCTCTGCCGGGGGACCTTCCGTAACGGCCTCGCGGAGCGCCCAGCTCTCCGGCTTCTGCAAGCAAAACGGGTGGGTTCACCCGTGCTCCCCACATCTGGAATGTGGAAGAATTAGCATGTGTTTCACTGTGCTGAAATTTGGCAGCAGTCTGAGCCCTCATGGTCTGCAGGAGGAACCCCGCGAGGCCGGTGCACGCGCGGGCGATGGGCAGCGTGCAGGTGGGCAGCCCCAGCAGTGGTACCAGGACCCGCAGGACATTGCTAACGTCCCGGTGCCCTCCCTGCAACTTACAGCCGCTGAGGGTGTCTGCAGAGTGGGCTCCATCCAACAAACGCCTTCCCTGGGCAGGTGTGGGACAGGCACAGATGTCCCCTCCTTCAGCCCAGTCCCCGCTGCTGGCCTCAGCACTGATTTAGCTCTGATCAGGTCCACGCCTGCTCTTGCGTTACCAGAAGGTCGCTGTTCTAGAAACGGCTATAAAGGGCTCAGAGAGTATCAATTATGGTTTTCAGACAACTGATCCACAAAAAGCAAAGTTATTTCGAGAAGGATAAATGTAGCCGAGACCATTATATATAATTCATG
>NW_009647955.1:4080751-4100118 GCF_000708025.1 Charadrius vociferus
AGGGCAGGATGGGCATCGCTCCCCTGTGAGGGATATGAAAATGAAACAGGGAAAAGGAGCTGCACCACCCCAGGACACCTGGTTCCCAGGTCAGCATCCCATCCCCTCCAGTCTGAGACATTTGGCACTGGCAGCTGAAAGGATGGCCAGAAAAGCTAGACCTGGCTCCATGTCAGACAATGGTTTCTCAGCCTCTGCTTCTTTTTCCCCTCTAAAATCAGGACAATGTGGTCCCTTCGCAGGGAGCCTTGGCTGAGCCCAGGCTGCAGCAACCCGCGGGCAGGAGGAGCTGCAGAATTGCAAACATCAGGAATTTTGCACCGGAGACCACAGAGTCGTTTTCAGGCTCTGTATGTGACGCTGCCGGCACCCACTCAGCCTGCCTGATGCTCCTGCCCAAATTCAGCTGACACATTAATTCATTAAGAACCTGGTACTCTGTTTTTATGACAAGCGTATGACTGCCTTGGCACTCCCTATTCAGCCCAACATTATTTAAATGCTTCCCCTATTATTATTATTTGATAATGTATCCTATTACACACAGCTCTGGAGGGAAGCAGAAGATGAAACACTGCATTTTATATCCTTGTGCTTTGCTGGAAAAACTTCACTGAGGCAGTGACTGGCAAATGAAATTTAGTGGCATCTGCTGAAAAAATTTTGAGGTTTACAAGTGACTCATGATAGGATATTTCGTTACATTTGCTTTAATAGTGCTGACTTCTTCTATTTCCTATTTTTGCAATGTCTGCTGCTTTGAAAATGTGAAACACTGGTGTGTCAGCATGGGCACAGTGCGCTGGGCTCCAGTTTCTCATCCACTGTATGCTATTTTCTTCTCGATCGGTTACTGCATCTTTTAAAAATGTGGTGTCCAAAGCCCTGCTTGCCGCTCTCTTGCTCCAGGTCAGACCTTTTGACCTGGAAAAGTTACTACCCAATGAATCTTACACCAGTTTTCCCATCCTTTTGCCCAAGCTGGGAGTCAGGCTGCCAGGTCGGAAGTGCCAGCTTCCTCCTTTGAACACTGGCACAGGACGAGCATCCTCCTTGCCTTCTGCACAGGCATTATAGTTTATTCCCATTATTTAACTGGAATAAGCCGCTGGACTCCAGACACTGCTGTTTTGCTTCTGCTGTGTGCAGTGGTTTAAAGTGCCAGGACATCTTTTCCAATTACTGGACAAAAATTGCTGCTGGACCCCTCTGCCTTTTCTATAGCACTAGGAGTTTCCCAAACCACTGAGCAGAGATCCTACATAATTGCAAAATTTTGTTTCTTCCTGGGAGAAAGTGCGAACGTGTCCTTGCCGGGGGACTATCAGATGTGTCACAAGTGACCCTGGTCATTTTTTCCCTTGAGATGGTGCTGCAAGCCCACAACTTTTATCCGTGAAAGATTTCCTCGCTGGCAGAAGCAGTTGATGACTGCTGCAGAAGGCATCACGGTTGGTGTGACACGAGGAGGAACCCACAGCTGATGCACATCGCTCTGTGCAGAAAACAGCCTCTGTGCAGCTCCGGTGGGCTGACGGCGCGGAGACCTGCCAGGGCACGGCTTGGTGTGGGCAGCCAGGGGAGGGAAATCCCATCCTGGTACCCCCTGTGCTGGGGCACTTTGCTTCAGCAAGGCGGAGAACTGGGGGACGTGCTGGCAGCCGGGATGTGTTTATTGACTGGTGATGCATGTGGGTACCTGCGAGCCCCCCCTCTGGCCCCCACCCAGCCGCGGCCAGCAGCAATTCCTGCAGCACTGTCAGGTTTTTCCCATTTTTCTTTCCTTAACAGTTCCTAACACCCCATTTTCTCTTTGACCACCGAGCGGACATTTTCCAGGAGCTGCCTATGCCGCCTCCCAGTTTGCCTTCTCACTTTCCATGACTCTTCTTTGTACCCTCACATTATGCCCTTCTGCATCTGCACTACACAGCATCTGTCGACAATTAATTTTGTTCCCATTTCATTACCTATCTGCTCCATATCACCCACATTTTCTGCAGCTCTTCACGTTGGCTCTACATTTCTGTCTCCTGAACAGCTCAGGATCAGTAGCAGGTTCTGCCACGTCACCGTTATCCCCCATTTTCCAGATAATGGGTTTTGCTGCAGGACCATAGGGCCTGTCAGTTCAGCTGAGCATCCTTTACCTGAGCAGCTCTCCGTGCCCCTGTTCCACGGCCGAGGGGCTCAGTCTCACATGCCCGTTCGTTATTTCCCTACTGCTGGTGGTGTTTTTAAACACTCCCGTATAAATCTTCCCTCACTCTTGACCACGGCAGATCTTGCTGGAAGGGTACGGCTTTGCTGCGTTCCCCAGGCAGCCAGAAAAGTCTTCCAGCATGGAAAAGAGATGAGTTTGAAAGTAAAAAGCATGCAGAAAAAAATAAATACACCTTTTCTTTCTGACACACTGCCTAGAGCCCCATGTGCCACAGGGCACCTGCAAGTGCTTTGTTCCCCAAACTGAGACTGTCCCTACTATTTAAAAGGGTCTGTTTACCCTGACCAGCTCCAAGAAGGGGATGTGTTATGACAAATGCCCCGAACCTTTCAACAGCTGCAAAATGCACTGAGAGCGAGTGGTCTGCGGGTGATAAATGGAGCCACTTCATGCAGTGTCTTCTGCGGGTCTGTGTGCAGCCTGTGGCTTGCGTGGCTTTGGGGTTTTGGTCACCAGCATGGTCTCAAACTGCTGCTAAATGATAGCCAAGTGGGAGCAGGAGGAGAAGCTGGCGCTGGGGCTGCGCTGGCTGTGGCTGGCACTGGGGGCAAGTGCTCTGCCGGGGCTGCCAAATCCATCCGGAGGCAGCCGGGAGAAAGAGCTCAAAGGCGCCCGTCTGTTTGGAGGGAGGCTGGAGCCCCGGGGCATGGCTTCCCACCTGCCACGACGGCAATGCGAGCAACATCTGCCCCAGGAAAAACACATCTGGCTCTCAGGAACACCTCGCAAATCTGAGCATCCCCTTCCCCAGGTGGGCAATGCCAAAGCCTCCTGCCAGGTCCAACCCAGAGCTGTGTCTGGCAGCTCCAGGCTCTGCTTTGTTTCAGCTTTTTCTTCGGACAGGCAAATTGCCTACATTAACGTGGAGACTTTAGATACAATATAGCTAATTCCCGTGAAATATCTCAGAACGTAATTTGCGCCGAGGGCTCCCCCCCTAAGCAGCTGGTTGGCGAACAAATAATTTCCAGAGAACTGCACAAACTGAACCCTGATGGCACCGAAAAGGCTAAGAGGACGGGGCAGCAACTTCTTGGCAATTAGTAATTAAGCCACGGAGGCTCACGACAGTCAGAGATGGAGCTCTGAAAAACCTGGCTGAAATATTCACAGGCGAGGTGCTAGGGAACGTTTCCCTCCATGGCTCTGCAAAGCATTTGAGGAAAAAATCACAAAACAATGCAGCAACCTAATAAAAAACCTAATAAAAACCTGCATTAAAAGGAAATAGTGGCAGTTGCCAACCTGTGCCCCAGGCTTACTGCTGGTTTTTTGCCTCTTTCTGCATTCCCTCGGAGCAGATGTCTGCGGAAGGCAGAGGGGTGGTTGGGGCGTTCTGCTGCAGCCAGGCATTTCTTAGGGGAGGCAAAATAATAGGTTGGCTATTTTTTTGTTGGGTTTTGCCTTTTTTTTTTTTTTTGTTTTGCAAAGTCAGGAACTCCGTCTTAGCGCTTCAGCCCGTTGTTATGGTTTGTGTTATTCTTGGCACGCTGACCGGAGTGCGCTCAGTATGAATAGCAAAGAGCTGAAAAGTAAATATTGTATCCTCCGGGAGCCGCGGAGAGGGGAGGGTGGTTATATTGCTTAATGGAGCACCCCCAGCGCCTGTTTGGGTTAGGCTTACAGTAATTGCTCCCTAGGTGAGTTTGTACCGACAATTGATCGTTTCAAATGAGAAAGAAGTACAAATGAGTAAGAGAGTAAACACTGACAGTGTTACGAAACGCAGGAGAGGAGAGTGAAAAATCCCATGCAGCTCAAGCGCGGGGCTGAAAGAAAAGCCGGCCAGAAAATAGGGGATACTGTTTGTTTTATGTGTGATTTCTCATGAATGCTGAATGATACAAGGAAAGAAATTGAATTTTCTCCTTCAGCTCAAGCTACAGAACTACTTTCCGTAGCCTGATCATCTACAAAGAGTTCAAGGAGACCCTTCTGCTCTCCCACCTCCTCCGTCCTGGAAGAGTGTGGGGCTCTCGGCACAGGCAGCGCTTTGCTGTGAGCACGTGGGTGAGAAGACACGGAGCAGGAAGCCCACAGGCGTGATGGAGGAGCTCTGGGCTGAGGAACCTTGGTGTAAAACCACTGTCCCCTTTCCCCGTGGCCAGGGCTGCTGCAGTCCTCCCATGGGGTGCAATGTCCCCTGCTGCCAGCCCACACTGGTAGGACAGGTCCTCCACTCCCCTCAGCTCTGTCCCCCATCACTGTATGTCACAGCAGCGCGTCCCCCATGTGCCCCTTGCCCAGGGCTGCCTTTCACCCACCACATCTCCAGAGGGACCCCAACCAACCTCCATCCAGGCTCCAGAGTTCGCAGAACCTCTGCCAGGCAGGGGACCAGCACTGGCCTAAGGACACAGCATCAGCCCTCGGGGACCAGGAGCTGCCCGTCAGCCCCAGAGCTGCGGCCGCAGGGTCACCGCAGCACACCCCCAGTGCCCATCAGCAAACTGGTGCTGCTTAATGCTTCCTGATCATCTTCGACCGTGCTCGTGCTAGCGGTTGCTAGCGCTGGTTGCGATGGCCCCAGGCCAGCATCATGGGGACCAGGAAGGGATGCTCAGGTTTGGCCCGGGGTGCAGGAGGGGATGCTCAGGTTTGACCTTGTGTGCCCGGAGCCACATCTGCCCAAGGCTGGGCTGTGCAGCAGGAGGGTGTTGGAGGCCGAGGGATGGAAAGTCCCCATTCTTCCAGGAATTATCACCGAAGGAAGGGTATGGGACTGCCCGGCAGCTGCCGGCAGGCTGAGCCCTGAGTGAAAGAACTGGCTGTGGGGTGCCTGCAGGGGTGCTGCCACCCCGGCCAAGCACAGCAAGCTCTGCCCCAGCCCCAAAGCGGACCTGGTGGCAGCACCTTTCAGAAAGGCTGAGCTGGCAGCCCCTCGCCGGCCGGCCCCAGGCTGCTGCTGCGGCTTCTGCAGCTGAGCTCATTAGTGCCTGCAATCAGCAGGGCATGAAGAGGAGATAATTACACAGGCAGCACAGCCCCGGCTGCGTGCAGGGTCTATATATAGCACCGTGTGGGTCCGTGCTGCCTGCGGTGCTTAGTCACGGCCCCGGGGACCGTGCGGGTCGGGGGGTGCAGGCACTTCTGCATGGGGAGCTGCGCCGCTGCCGTCTGCGGTGCCTGGGGAAAAACCACCCCAAGCTGAATTAAATGTTTCACTTACTACGTTTTTCGCAGCTGAAAAAAATGCAGTGAGTTTCCCAGTTGACTGCCGTTTTGCACAGAAAAAAACTGGGAATATTATTTTTTTTTTTTTTTTGCAAAACACCTAAGCAAAAGTTTTCAGCCTGGGGCCAGGGTGACTGCACAAATGGGCATCCGCTCCCCTCGCAGCCCCCAGGACCCCACAGAGAGGGAAAGGCGCTCCCAACCCTGTGGAGAACATCCTCCGGCTGCAGGTGGAGGGTGCCCAGCACCCGGCTCAGCTCTGGGGGCAGCTGTGGGGCAGGGGGGCACCCAGCCCCACACAGCGCTGGCTCTTGAGGCCGGTGTCACCCTGTGGCAGTGCCATCCCAAACCCATGATGGTGTTTTCAGAGCCAGCCTGGAGCAGCTCAGCCCCGGGGAAAAGCCAGGTTTGCTCATCGCTGGCCACTCCCCAGGGCCAGCGACATGAGCTGCCTGGCCTGTATTTCCAGCATGGCCATTTCCAAACTGACAGCAAGGTCTTGCCCTGGCACGCGAGGCCCAGTGTGTCACTGGTGCCACTGGTGTGCCCTGGCCGGCAAGCGCAGGGCTGAGTCCCCACAGCAGCATCCCGGGCACAGCAGGCGCTGTGCACATGGGGCATCCCCAAGAGCCTCTCGGGGCAGTCGCAGGGACCTCAAGACATGCCAGGGTGGCTGCCAAGCACCGATGCCAACCATGGGATTGTGACACTGCACCAGGAAGCCCTGCCCTCTCTGCGTTTCACCCAGCAAGCCCGGGAAAGCAGCCTGGCACTGCCAGGGCAGGGGCGAGGTGGGTGGCTCCCGGGGCTGCTCCCGGCCATGCAATGCAGGGATGTCCCCACCCAGCTCACACCTCACCGAGAGCGGGCACCGACCGAGCAAAGCCTCCCTCGCAGTCCCCGGGCTCTCTGGTCACGGCAACAGCTCCGGCCAGGCGAGCTGCTGCGAACCCCTCGTCCTTCAGGGTGCATCATCACCGTGCATCGCCTGCCCCGAATCCTGCCCTGCTGCAGCCTCCAGCGCCCTGGCTCCTTGCATCGCCTTGCACAGTGGGGCCTAACCACATCATGTTTTGGTGAAAAAGTGAGTCTAATAGAGCAAGGTATTGCTCCTTTCATTCACCTTTAATCACTTCTTCGCTGTTCCTTCCCTGGAGATGTGTAAATACTTAAAGCTGAGCTTTTGGGCTATTTGGAAATGGATTGTTCAGCAAACCATAGAGTGTAGGGTTAGGGCTGCAGCCCGCATGGCAGCCTGCATTCCCCTTACATCAGTGACAGGGAGGAGAGCCTCTCCCTCCGTAAAGATAAACATTCATTCATGGGCACAGGGGAAGGAGTCCAGGAAACTCCTGCCACACACTACGCGGGCTGTTATTAAGTTAAGCCATAATTAGGTCCCCATCCCTCTTCTCTTGCACGTGCGCATCACACAGATGCGCGTGCAGACACACACAGGCACACGCCAGCTCGGTGTAAAAAAGCAGGGCTGAACGTGGGTTAATGCCCTTGTGCACCTCCCCTGACAGAGACCTTGGCAGGACCTTGCACACACCGGCCCGGTCATCTGAGACAGGATTTACTCAGGGAGCAGAGTGCTCATGCCTGAAGCCCGCTCATTCACAGCACAGCCAGCTCCTGGCTCCTTCCAAACCAGCCCCAGCTACGGTGACGATGATCTTTTTTTAAAATCCATTGTGTGCCAGCCCATTTATTTTCATCGCTCGCTCAGGACAGGCGTGGGATAATCACAGCGATAAGCTACGTGGGGCACCACGTTCAACTGCCCAACAGATATATACCAACTACTTTTTAATCATGATAAGAAGAGCACAAAACCTCCTATCGCACAGGACTTCCGTTGTGCCGCAGAAAAACAGCCGAGCGGGTCTTACATCTGCAGCTTTATTCTCGTACAAAAGGTTAAAGGCAAAGCTAGAAAAATGAACCTATTGGTACACGCTCACTGAACGCTTTTAAGACAAGACAGGGCAGTAAAGCTTTTATTGCTAAGAAGGACCAATGGGAGGCTTTAAAGCTCATCTAGCATTCAATGTTTGTTTGTAAGTAACCCAATTTAAAGCAGCATTTCAGTCTTTAAAGCCCTCTTGCCTTTCTGGAATGCTTTAAAAGGAAGATGACCTGAGGATGGTGTCTGCTGTCCTGAGGGACCAGACGGATGCTCTGCGTGAGGTGCAGAAATGGGCCACTGAGGAATGCCAAAACAAAACCCAACTGACCAGCTGTGGCCTCCTGCTGATCATCAGGCAAGGCAAGGCTGCACAGCACCCATGGAGCAGCACCCTGCCATGTGCAAACGCAGTGGTCACCTGGTGGCCCCTCGGCTGTCCCCGTGCCCTGGTGGCTGTCTCACAGCTGGGCACCGTGGACTTGCCCCAGGTAGAGCCTGGAGCTGGTGGCATGGTGACTGTGGATGTTCTGCTCCAACTACCAGACTGTGCTTCCTCCTGCAGGAGCGAGGCTACAGGCAGCGGGATACTGAATGCTCCTGGGATCCCTAGGGATCCTCCTGGGATGCAATGGATCAGGGCTGGCCACCCTTCCCAAGGGAGTGCTGGTGCAGCCACTACGGCTTTGCAGGGCTTGCTGCAGTCAGAGCTGCTCCCGGGGGCGGTGGGAGCCCTAGTCTTCAGGGATCGGGGTGTTGCAGTTCCCATGGTAAATTTTGACCTCACCCTCACACTGGAAGTACTGATCGAACACATCGCTGTATCCATGGTCCCTCCACCATGTGCAAAGCTGCCGGTTCCACGTGCAGTCGAGCACATGGAAGAGCTCTGGGTGCTCCATCCCTACCATGGTGAAGAAATCCTGGTCCCCGAGGTGGCCCTTGAAGTGGTACTTCTCTGTCAGCTTCTGCACCATGGTGGGCTCCAGCAGCTGGTTGTAGAGCTTGGACTGCCTCATGGCTTCAAGGTTCAGGAGAAGGACGCCACTGTTGAAGCCGGGCAGCCCATCAGGAGGGGGATCCCCCACTTTGGTTTGGGGGTTCTCGCGGCGATACTGCCAGAAGGTGTGCCTGCAAAGAGAGGAAAAACAGAACAGGGGAGTGAGGGAGCGCAGCCTGAAGAGCAGCCACCTCAAGTCTGGGGAGGTCTGGATCACAGCACAGGATCTACCATCCACCCAAGGGATCTCGCAGTGCTTATCTTCTGCTGGCTGGAGGCACCCAGCGTCCCAGAGCAGACCGGTGCTTCACAGGCTGTGGCTCTCTCCATCCCCTGCACAGGATACTGTCCAGACTGCAAACCACTCTTCTTGCTCTCTCCTAAAGCCCCTTCTGTTTCTACCAGCATAGCTCTGGTGAGCCAACAGGACACATGATTGCGTGACTGCTCACACGGCTGTGCGGGGAGACGAAACCACATCCCCAGTGCCTAGGGCAAACCCCCAGAAAGGTCCCCACGCCAGGGAAATGTCCTGCAGTTAATGGGATCTCGGCAGCAGAGCTCGCAGCATCGTTATTATTACTATTTGATTATGATGTATTATCCAGATCAAAGATAAGCCCCAGTTTGAGCCTGTGCAAAAAGACGACTTAAAATAAATCTGAGTGGCAGAAATATTTCTTCAAAATAAAAATAAAAAGCAAAAACCAAGCCAACATCTCATTAGCTAAACAAGCACTGCCTTCAGCACTTGCAGCCCCAGGAAGGCTCAGCTGTAGCAGCTCTGGCAGACTCGATCTTCACCAGCTAATTTCCAGCTGCCAGAGAGCGGTGCAAGTCTGGCAACACACAAAGCTAACTCCAATGGGTGATTCAAACGGGAAAAATTTAGACTACCTAAGCAAGCAGCCCAAAAATGTCTTTGGCTCCTTCCTCAGCCCTTGGGGCAGCGAGCACACCCCACCATACGCACACCGGCTGCTCCCACATGCTGGAATTGAATTCATCCCATGCTATTACCCAAGCAGCTGGGGTTGAATCTGCCCCAAAAAATCACTCCCATTCATGTGGAAAGTCTTCTGCCCCCAAGCAGCACCCTTTGCTGCAAAGCCAGGCAGCTTAGAGCTGGCCGAGCCTGCAGTTCGGAGGAGGGCAGGAGGGCCCCACAGCCAGCACTGCGCTCTCCTTCCAGCCTTAACACTTAAGGTAAAACTACAGCACTTTTTTTTTTTTTTTTTTTTGCTGTGAAGATGTCTGGGAGAAATGGTGCTAGAAAGAATTACCCAAGCCTGCTGCTGGCTCCTCTCCGAATCCGTCAGACACCAACCACAGTCTCCATGCACCTCCAGGAAACAAGAATTTGCTGCTAGACGGTGTGCATTTAGCACCCAAAGGTTTAAAGTGATCCCATGCTTGGAAGCTGAAGCTGGGCTAATTCTTATGTAAGAAGATGCAGGGACATTAGCCCCTGGGACAGCTCCACAGTAGCGGTGGGTACTCCTCCACTGCAAACATTTAAATTGAATTTTTTCTTGTAAGAAGCTGTGTTCAGCTCCAACAGGCACTTGCTCAGGGAATCCTACAGCTTCTACAGAGATCAGACTATTAAATCCATCCTTCTGGCCTATCCTGCAGATCCCCAGCACAGCGCTGCGAGACTGGCCGAGGCAAGAGACAGGATTCAACAGCCACCAGCAGAATTATCCCAGCAGAACATGTGGATCTATTAATGATGTCAACCGTGAGCACCTTTTTTATTTCCTGATCTGGAGAACCACAACCATCAAGCAGCATCACTTCCTTAGACCTTTTCATTTAGATGCTTTAGATTCAAACCTCTGATACTTCTCATCTCATTAAGGGTCTTTACACCATTCCCTTTCACCTGATGCAGGACAGAAAGGTTTTTTCCAAGCGCCAGTTTTCCATGGAAGGAGGGCTCAGTTTTTCAGCAGCCATCTTCATGCCTCTCAGGGACCGGCTGCCTCATCGGAGCCCGTGGGCAGCAATGCTCGTTTGATCTAAAGGGCAGGGAAGGGATAAAAGGGCTCTGCCCATGCAAAGAGCAGTTATGTCTTGAGGACAGACACCAGGCCACCGCAGACGACTCACGGATGCTCATGAGAAAAGGAAGGCAAAGTGGTCTCCACGCAGCATTAGAGGGAAGCTCAAGACAAGACCCAGCCTTGCACCGATCAGCCTCCCGAGGTGCTCAGGTCCCACGGTCTGAGCAGAGACTGGCTCAAGCCCATCTCTGGATGTTCCGCTCCCTCTGCTTCTCCCTAGCAGTTCCGGAAAGCCATCCCCATGCCCAAAAAATGATGCTGGAAGCTGTCAGGAGGGAAGCAGGGAGCAGTGCCACAGAAGGAGGCGCCTTTCCAGCTCCACAGAATGTTCTTACCTCCAAAAAACACACGCTGCCCAAGCTAAGGGATGAAATTAGAGCCCCTGCAAGCAGCTAGAACAGGAAAAATGTGAATGCCCAAGCCCTCAGCACTGCCCTGCCGCAGCAGCCAGGCTGCAGAGGGGAGAAAGCACATCTGTGTCAAATGACTCAATTTTTGAGCAATGCCGTTCCCCAGCGGATTACTTGGCGACGGCTGGTAACGAGAGGAGAGCAACGTGCCCTTTTCTGCAGGGATAGGAGACAGACCGACGAGCCGCAATTGTTCAGCCCTTCCTCCCGGCGCTGGTGTGACGGGGCCATCCTCCCCTGGCCGCGTGCAGGGACCGCAGGGGAGCGGAGCTGAGGGGAGGAGAGGGTGGGCCGTCCCCGGGGAGCGATGCTAGGGCAAGATCCAGGATGCGACGAGCTGCGGGCGGCTCCGCAGCGCCGACAGCTCGGGAACCTGCTCACAGCACTGTGCCGCAGCCTTTCCAGTGCTGGGCTCCGGCCAACCGAGGGAAAGGTATTCTGGCAGCATCTGTTTAGCCTGGATTTTGCTCCGCTTTTGTCAGAGGCTTTCGGCTCACTCCTTCTGCAGGGGCCAGGACAGAGAAGAGCATGGTTGAAAGGCACCTCCACCCAGCTGGAAGAGGAAGGAGTGGCGTGTACAAGAGTATAATTTTCTTTGGAGGACATGGGGCCGGGGAAGCACAGCAACCAGCCAAACAGCTAACCCAGCCTGCGCCCCGTGCTGCTCTGTCCTGCCTGACATTGCCCCTTGGCACCTGGCTTAAATTTTGGCAAAATATAGGGGGAAAATCACAAGGGCTTGACGAGTGTGCTGCCAGGATCCAGGGAGGGGCTGGGCTGCCAGGGGTGCAGTCCGTCCCCCCCGAAGACAAACACTCCACTAAGGAACTGAAACTCTGGTTGGATGCGATGCAATGCAAATGTCTCCCTGTCCCAAGCCCCTGGACCAGCCGTGATCTCCCTTGGGACAGGCGGTTCAGGCAGGGCAGCATGCCACTGGCCGTGGCTCCAGGGTGCCCTCCTCCCTGCTCCCCAAAAGCCAGGGCAGGAAGGCATCCCAGAGATGCCGGCCATCGCGGGATGCAAAGAGGCAGGAAGCTGCTGGCTGGGAAGAGGGAAGGAGAAAGGAAGAGGAGGCATTTCGGGCTTTTGTTAACCGCCCTGGTCTCTCTAGACGGGAGGGGAAAGAGGTGACCCCGGGCCCCCGACCCCGTAGCGGGGTATGGGGGAGCTGTACGGGGCCACTGCCGCGAGCGCCCGCCTGCAGCCACGAAAGGCTTGGCAGCACAGATAAAAAAATCCTGCTTCCACCAGCACTTGCCTTGCTGGCCCAGCACAGGGCGCTCCGGCCGCACCTCCCCGCATCGCAGGCCGGTGGCCATGAGCCCCGGCTCTCAGAGCTGCCACCACAGGCTTTAAAATGCCTTGCTGGGGATAGCTGCCAGGGGGAGAAGGGACCGCTCCACCTATCAACTGTATTTTGCAGGTCCTTCTCCTGCTTACTACAGGTCTGGTTATGAGACATCCTCATGGGATGAGCTGGAAACTGCTGGTAAAGCAGCAGGGTGCCCTTGCCGGCAGGAAAGGCACGGTGGAGGAGTTACTGCCAGCTGGGTGACCAGCAGCAAGCCTGAAGCACTGGCCCCACAGGCAGCGAACTGGGCTTGCATGGCTGTACCCACCTGAGATGTTCAAGAAGCTGCAACCCTGCCACACTAGCTGTGCAGTCGCCGCTGGCCTTGATGATGAGGATGTGGATCCTTCCCATGCAGCTGCATCTCCAGAAACTCAGTCAGCCTGTGGGATCCCCTCCAGGCACTGCAGCCCGGGAACTGAGGAGCCAGGTCAAAAAGAAGTGACATGAAATGAGATGCTGGGCCAGCCCCAGCGTGGCTGCAGTCAGAGGATGCTCCTGGAAGGCTGGGGGGTCTCCAAAAGCCACTGTGCGTGTACACTGCATGAGCCTGAGCAGCGTGGTACCTGCGGGGGAAGGATGCACAGCCTCTCCCTCACCGAAGGGGAAGTGAAACCAACAGCCATGGGATAAACCCACATAAATAAGGGGCCTGCAAGATTCTGGATGCAATAAACATCGCTGGACCAGTAAATTCCTTGCTGGAGCTCACTGGTTTGCTCCCACCTGTTGCCAGCGCTGGCAGTCTGAGCCAGCTGCTTGGGAGGGCAGGACAGGCAGCGGCGGCAGGCCAGCACCTTGAGGACATACTTTGAGCCTCTCCCCTGGAGGTCAGGGGCTGGGGGACCCCAAGCCCCATCCACCCCCAAACAGCTGGGCATGGGGCTCCTGGCACAGAAGGGAAGCACGGGCTGCCAGCCATCCCTCTCTACACCACTCCGATAGCAGCTCTGCCAGCCCAAACACCAACTAAAACAACAAGTGCACACTCTTGCTACCTCTAAATACGCTTTTTGGTCCCTGAGCCAGAAAACAGACGGCTGGCGGCGTTATCCCCAGCTGCAGCTGCTGGCAAATGCCGCTGTTCCTGTGCAATAAGCCACGAGGTGCGAGCACACTGTGCTCCTCCACTCCGTGCCGCTGCCAGTGCTCCCCAGGGGTGGGCAGGAGGACGCGGCGTGTGGCTGCGGTCCCACCGAGCAATCCCCGGCCGAGCTGCCCATCTGCCTAGTGTCCAGTACCTGTGGGGCCCCGGCGAGTTGGCTGAGGAGGCGGATGGGATGGGAGCCCCAGTGGGAAGTATGCAGCATCCTGATGGGGATGGCGGGGATGTGTTTGAAATGGAGGGGGAGAGAAAAAACAGAGGGGGTAAATAAGTGTAAAGGCTTCAGGGGACAACAGATACAGGCTTAAAAGCAACCTGGCTCCCACAGCAGCCTGGAGGACTCCCCAACAGCAGCTTCCGGCCTGCACAGAGGAGAGGGTGTGGGCAGTGGGGAGGGAAGAGTGATGGCATGAAGATGATGGTGTCATCTGTCTAGGGGATGACAAAGGCTTTCCCCCCTAATCCTCAGCAAGGAGTAAGAGCACAGCCAAGAAACCTCCCTGCACCCTTCTCCTCCTCTTGGCTAAATCTCCCTGTGGCAGGCAGCTGCCAGCCCCCTACCACCACTGTGATCAAGATTAACCCTTGCGAAAAGGCCGTCTCCTCTTCCTCCAGCTCCCCACCACCAACAGGCATCTCTGCAGCGAAGATGACCCCTTCCAAGTTTGTGCTGCAGCCAGAGGGAGGCAGCCACCCCGGGGCTGCACCCAGAGCAGGATTCGACCCAGGCTCCCCCTTCCCACCTCAGCACTGCCGGACCATGGCCAGGCAAGCTCAGCGCTGCTGCAGACAGATGCTTTGCAACAAAGCGGCCCTTGTTGCTAATCGCTTATTTCCCATGTGCAAACGCTAAACACCTTACAGAGCCAGGGCGGCAGGTTCAGTACCAGCCTGGCCTAGAGCGCCTTAGTGAGGCTGAGCAGCTTGTGTAACCCAGGAAATTCCAGCTCCGTGCTTCTCGGGACCACCATGCACCCAACAATGTGCGGTGGCATCGCCAACACAGCAGTACCCCCTGCTCCGCAGGGGAAAATGTCACCCTGGGACAAAGCAACCCCAACTCCCAGCCTGGGACAAAGGGCAGGATGCGTTGGTGTGCACACCGGGATTGCGTTACCCTCCTCTGATGAGTTCAGGGTGAGGGTCCAGCTCACGCAGGACCTCCAGGCCCCCCCTGGAAAATGCTGACAGGCCAAGAGACTGAGCTTTTCAATGAAGACATCAGTAATTCCTTAATAAACTTCTCACGTAATGCACAAATTATGTCTGTACATTGCTGTCTCTACTACAGCACATTCTGCATGCCAAACTTTTAAAAGCCTGTATTTGGAGCAGCAAATTGATTCTCGATGATTACATTTCTGTGTGGACTTAGCAGTCCAAAAATGGGCACACTTAAACAGATGATTAGTAGCAACTTGCAAACACAGCTCACAAGAGAAACCTTTCCTTGGGACATGGATTTTCAAGGCTGCCCCCCTTCACCATGTAAAATTTTTCAACCCCATGCCACTGCTAAAATCACGCTCCGTATAGAGGTGGGACCATAAATCCCTGTCTGGGTTGCATCAGTTTCCTTCCCTCTATAGATCAAACGCCCGTGGCACTAGCAGCAGCGCAGAGCGATGGGTTGTGTGCATCAGAGCATCCGCTCATTCAGCGCCAGGGAAGGACGGGGAGCAGCCCGTTCATGGGGACACTCTAAAACACCACAGGCCTAATTATTGCCAAAATGGCAGATTTCTCTAACAACTGTGAATGGTCTCTGCTCCAGCAGTGCTCTCCTGCCTGCCTCAGAGGCGTGGGCAGCCTGCCCCCGGCCTCCCTTGCCCACTGACGGGCTCTGAGGAACTGGGGAGATGCTCTCTCTTCACAGATACTCACCTGCTGTTGTGGGGAGGAGAAATAAAAGACCTCCATCCCTGTTCAGGAGTTCCGGCCGTGGGACACTGTGCTGCTGTAGGGGAGTCACGGCATGGAGGGAACTGCCACTGGGCTTCAGAGAGCAGGAGGACATTGTGGGAGCCTCCACAGGATTGTTGGAAGCTTCCCCATGTGGCCCCAGCACAGCATCACTCCAGAAAACATCCCAGCTATGCAGCAAAACCTCTCAATTTCCTGCTGTTTGTTTGTTTGTTCCTCCATCAAAGGGCTTCGGCTCTTGCAAGCTCCTCCTCCACCAAGTACTGGTGAGGAAGCCCTTGGCTGAGCGGCCCCAGCTGCCCTCTGGCTGCCACAGTGGCCCCATCCGCTCCTCCTGGCCCACCTCTGGACGCTCAGCCCCAGCAGCCACTTCCCAGAGCAAACAGATTCAGGAGCCAAGCTAGGCTGGTTTGAGACCTCTGCTAGCATCTACAGCCCAGACTCCCCTCCTTACCACCCTGCAAAGCCTTCACTGGTGTGCAAGGAGTCACAAATACCTGCGCCGCACAGGTCAGCTTGAGCCTTGCCACTGGTCACAAACAGCTTTTTTCTTAGCAGCCCCAAACCAAGCTGTGACCTCCCAAAAAACATCGTTGCCCAGCATGGACCTGCCCTTTCTTCAGTTCGTGCCTCTCCCATGACAAAAAAGTAACCACTGAAGACGACAGCAGTAGTGCAAATACACAGCTGGATCTAACAACCTGCTCATGACGTTTAGTGTGCAGGGGCTGATGATTTACGAGTGCAGCCAGGTACCAGCAACCCCAAGATGCCACCAGTGTGACACCTACCTCTACACACCAAAACCAAGACACTCAGGAGCTGAAATTGAGAAGTTCAGGACTTGAAGACAAGTGCAGGTATGGTAACCAACACATGCTCACCTGATGAACCCTGGACTTGTGTGCTATGGCCAACAAAATAAGACCTGTAGCAAAGTCACGGCAAACTTCTCAGGTAGCCCTTGCAAATGAGGACCACCATCCGTGTGTGCTCTTTGCAGCCAGCGAAGTCCTTGGAGGGAAAGCCTGAACCCGTGCTTGGAGAGTCCCGGCTGCCTTAGCCAAACACACACAAGTGTCTTGGTTGTTGAAAAAAATCATGTTTGTAATGCCCAATATCTCAAAGGGGACAGTTAAGAGTATTAATATTATTAATAGTATTTGTGCTAATAGATGCACAGTTGTGGTTGTCAGATCTTGTCCAATTTATTCATTGTTTCTAAATGACATTTCAAGTTTGCTTGGTAATATGAGTAAGTGCAACGGGTCCTACATAATAATGATGCACTCAGATGTAAACAACAAAACCCTTTACCTTTATCAGAAAGTAATGCTGAATTCCTGAAATCAATTCTGCTGCCAGTTCCCTGCAGGTTCTGCTTGTTCTGTAATTTCGACTGCTTCTGGGCAGCCATTGCCAAAGAATTCCTAGAACCGTTCCCTCCCATGCATCAAGCAGCAGCATTTGCTACAAATCAAATCAAAGCCTCAAAATGGTTTAAAATCCAAAGCGTGCAGGGTCCAGCTTGCAGGGCTGTGGGCAGGCAGCAGTGTCACCACCATGCCTGGTGGGGCACAGGCAAGGCACATTCTCCTGCCTTCACTGACTGAGGGGCCTGGGAAACACAGAGCCCGTCGCAGGCAGCTCCCTGCTTCCCCTGGGGAAAAACACTTGGAAAAGAGCAAAGTCTCCAAATCAGGGCAACCTGCCGGCATGAGGAGCCCACGAACCCAGGCGAACTCAGGCAGGAGGACCTGCCTGCTGGAGATGGTTATCTCCAGTTCTGGAAAGCTCCATCCCAGACAACAGCCTACCTGCACTGCTGTGTCTCACAACCACCACCACTGGCTCAGCTGATACGCAAGGAATCCAGCTGCTCCTGCTTGCTTGCAGCTGTCAGCAGTACTTTGGGGTTTTTTTTAGATCCCAAGAGAAGGTACAGGACGTACCGTCTCAGCCCAGATGTGCCGACAGCCCAGCCTGGCTGCGGATTCAGCATTAGCCTCCTCACAGCCCAGGATAACTCCATTCCTCTTCCAAAGATCTGACAAACTGACTTAGCATCGCTGCTGCTGAGTTCTTAGCAAACATCGAGCACTGCAAGTGCCGTGCCTCCGGGTCTGGAGATTGCACAGGCTCGTTTCCACTCATTAATGAGCTTCTCAGGGTTATTTCACCAGCTCTTAAACAAACAAAACCCATGCAGCACACAGCACACCTACAGCAGCTCCCACACCATCACAAGCAGAAACAAAGCTTTTGCTTTCCACAAAATAATGTCCTGTTAGAGCTCTCCCTAGGTTTTGGGCAGAAACAAAGGTGAACAACCTTGCAGCCATACAAGGACTCAAGTGTCGGTCCTTTGTAGTCTGTAGCTGTCCCTTTGACGTAGATATCCTTTCCTGCAGGACAAACTTTTATGATTTCCAGCACTGTGGATTCCTAAGACACCTCCAGCTTTAGCAGTGAAGATCTCACCCAGTGGCAGGAACGGAGGGAGCAGCCCCAGCTACATGCACTCTTAGACCCGAGAAGGTCTGGGACCTCTCCTGAGGTCCACCATCACAGGCACCTAGCAGGTACCTTGCTCCCAGCTGGAGCAAGGGGGTAAAGGCACCTGCTTGAGGTCCTGTGCGTTAGATCCTCCCCAAGGAGAGCTCTGAGGCGAGCAACACGGGGGCAGCACTGAGGGCCCCAGGCAGTGCCGGCACTGGAGGGCACCCAGAACCCACTGTCATGTGGCAGGGCCAGTAACACCACCAGCACCAAGTAGGAAGCAAAGAGGCAGGGATGGCCATGGGGATGGCAGCAGGGAACAGTGTGGCATACCAGTTCAGGGTCAGCCCAAGGCTGCCGAGAGCAGCTCTGCAATCAATACAGCCATCCTGCTTCCTCTCACACGCCACCAGCGTGACCGGAGGGATCTATAACCAGGAAACTTGGTAAGAATAAGGTTTAAGCTCTGCCTTCTGTAATCAGAGAGTTTTCAGGACATTTTTGGGAGTGCCGCAGTGTTCCCCGCTCCATTCATCTCAGCCGCAAGGCTACTTCGAAACAGGGAGGCTTCTCCCTTCAGCCGCCGGCAGCGCTGAGCCGAGCCAGGCTGGCACAGAGGCCCCCAGGCAGGTCCAGGCTGCAGCAGCATCCTCGTGCAGATGCCTTCACTGTGCCCCGGTGGAGACCTCCGCTGTGCTCCCACGCAGCCTCTGCTGCTCATGACCGGTCAGGAGGCTGTCCCACTGCAAGCCATGCTTCTCTTCCCCATCACTCAGACCCAGTGCAGCCGCGACCGTGGCTGCACCACTCTCCAGGCCAGGCACGCACCCCACACATGCCCTGGGGACGGTGACTTTGCCTGCCAGCCTGGTAGCTGGCTTGCAATGCTTGCTCGCATGTTTCTTTGCAGGGCTGAGAGCACAGGAGGGCCTGGACTTCTCAGTTTGGTCAGGATCTGACATGGAAGGCCCAGTGCAACATAAATATTTACACAGAGCATCATCGCCTGCCCTCTGTAGCCTGGTGAACAGGACACTGCCAGCGTGCCTGGGTAGCTGAATTGCTGCAGGGGACAATAGGATTTTTAATTAAGGTTGTAACTCTGCAGAAGCACTCCTTGCATGGCAAGCCTTTTGAATGACACAAACTTCAAAAGAAGATTTTAATCTTTCCATCAAAATCATTCTCGCTGAAGCAGGAGCTCCCGGTATTGGCCATGGTGCGGATGCTGTGCAGGCAGACACATGAGCAGGCATATGCCAGTGCTGGGAAAAGGCTCTGCCTGCAGGCCAGCCTGCAAGCGTCAACCTGGCAGGAGTGCTGCCACGGAAAGCCCACGAGCATCTACGAGCCGAGTGCATAGCACCAGTGTCCCCAGCAAGGCTGGCAGTGGGGGCAGCCTCTTGTGGGACGAGCTGTGCCTGCGACGCCATCCACAGAGGTGTTGACCGTACCCAGTGTCGCACATCGGGTCCAAAAGCCACAAGAAGGACAACACGCCTGACCCACGGACAGAGTGCCGCTTCCCCCACTGCGGCTGGAGAGAAGCAAACCTGACGCTGACAGCCTCGGACCTCAGACCGACTCCTGCACCCGCCGTGGGCTCCTGCAACCTCCCCCTCCGCACCCAGGACCCCCTACCAGACACCGCCCAGTGGGGCACAGCAGAGAGGTGGATCTGCAGGGCGATCCATGTACAGCTT
>NW_009647955.1:4100162-4124897 GCF_000708025.1 Charadrius vociferus
CCTGAGCCATCCCAAAGGACAGTCCAGACCCTGGCTGCGCAACAGTTAAACCCCAGCGTTTGCCTTGCAGGAGGGCCAGGAGATCCTGTTGCTCAGAGAAATGCATTTGTCCAAGACAAACAGCAGCCGGGCATTGTTTCAGCGTGAGTCAAACAAGTGGAAACGCTCCCGTGCCATCCTGTTTTGCTGTCTGGAGGTTTCCCCCTACCTTCAGGATGTGCAAGCAGGCTCTGGGATGTTTCCTATTTGCTGTTCTCTTACTCCTCCGTTTCCCGCGTGCCCCTGTGCAACCTACAGCCAGACAGCCAACGGGCAGCTGTTGGGACCAGCACTGCCTCCCAGAAAACGGTGCATCATCTACAAAATATGCTAGTCTGCACCCATTTACCTCCTCTGACAGGCCAAGTATGTAAAAAGGATCCAACACAGCCAAGTGGATTGACCTCCATCCATCCTCCCCATTGCTGCGGAGGTGGGAAGGTGGCACCCAAACCTTTCCCAGCCAGACCAGTCTACCCTGCCCTGAGGGTGCCAGTCCACAGCTCCGTAAGCAAGCTCGGGAAAGCTCTGCTGACTCTCCACAAGCTATCTGACATTTCCCCCTATGCTGGCTACTCTGCTTTTAAGGCCTCAGCGTTGAACGTGCGCTGGCACAGCTGTGGTTCACACCCACACAACTGCTAGCACGGGTGCACCCACACTGCTGCAGAGCCACAGCCACAGTTCACAGCCCCAGGCACCATGTCCTGCTTGGAAAACACCTCCTGGTTTGCTGTGGGAACAGGTACCAGGATGCTAGCATCTCCTTCGGCTGCAACTCCAACCACATCACCTTGCTGCTTTTGCTGGTAATGCCTTGAGTACAATGGAGCAATGCCGGGATAAATAACCCCGGGCAGCGCCGGTGCAGTAGAGAGCTGCGTGAAGTGGGGAGGAAAACACGAGTGTCAATGGAGAGACCCCACCATCAGCCCGTAACCCTCCTCCACCTCCATAATCACTTTCCCAACTGATGCTTCGAGCCTGCACACGTGGCAAGTCCCATGGCTGGAGCTGGCACCTCTTATTTCACACCTAGAACACATTTTTATCTTGCTAGAAGTATAAAAATAGCAAAGCTTTTTTTTTTTTTTTTTTACACAAAGACACTCAGGCTTCATCACCTCGTGTTTTTGCCTGGAAACCCTTTTAGTAGCGAGGTGTGAGCCCCCCGGAGCGGAGGGCTCGGCGGGAGGGCAGGCTGGCGTTTGCACAGCTCGCGCCGCACCGGGTGATCTGGCGACAAAAAGGATCAGGAACTTGTTTTCACATGAAGATCAAAACAGCACAAGAAGAAAAGCACAACATAGCCCAAAGTGACCCAGAATGTCAGAACTGCAACAACAGAAAGTTCAGCCCAAAAATGCAGCCTGTGAGGGCTGTTATTGCTTCGCTTGTTTGTCCCCACCACGGGCAGCAGGAGGGGGGAAAGCACGGCCGGCTCAGGTCAGATATTCAGTGCTCAGCCGTGCGGTCCCGTGCCTTGTCCCCTGCCGTGCCGGAGACCTCTCCCTCCAGCGGAGCACCCCAAAGCTTAACTCGGTCCCTTCCAGGCATGCCCAGTCTCACAAACCACATCCAGTCAACGGAATATCATCCCCACTCCCTAGCTATGCGTGTAAATAATGCAAAACGAATCCCCACAGAGACAGAAACACGGAGCGATTCCATCGTGGACTAATTGCAGGCAAACAGACACTTAATTTATCCCATTACAGGCTGCACCACTAACAAACGAGATCTGCCCTGCTGGGCAGCACTGACTGAGGCTGACAGTCTGACACAGCCCCGCGGCCACAATCGGCTGTCGCTGCTCCCTCCATCCCACTTTAAGTTCTAACAATTGGATATGATCCCGGGGGCTGGATTTACCATTCTAGGCACTAAAATCCTACCAGGACACCCAAAGTGGATACAGGAGCCCTCCATGCTCCAAGTGCCATGCTGCCCTATGGAGATGAGACCTCAGCATTCACGTTCCTCTGATCCTAGCTCTCCCTGCTAAAGTCACAAGCTGGGAGGGAAGGTGACACTTCTGCCATGGGCACAGAGATGTCTTTTTTCAGCTTGTGAACAGTGCTGATTTCTGCAGTTTGAGCAACCAGAAATGGTCTCGTGAGCATGTTCTCAGCTGGCTTAGGCTTCTAGAAAACGATCAGTGATGATTAATAACCATCAGTCTCCCGCTGGTGAACTTCTGTCTCCACCCTCATCCAATCCAGATGCACATGCAGCAGGAACGGCTGCTCCAGATCTTTGCAGCTCAGCCTTTGCCCAAGAGTGCTGCTGGACATGTCTTAGGAGGTTCAGTTATTAATCTCACTACTAAGGCTTCCAGTAGGGAAGGAAAAGACATACAGAGCTCTTAAGCTTTTTTATCTATCTCCAAGAACATTTACATTAAGATTAGCAAATCCAGCCAAGCCATCTCAGTGTCTCAAATTCTGCTCAGCCGAGATGCCGCTAAGGCATCCTGAGTTGATGATCTGATTCACCCTGGATTAAAACAAAACCAGAGGTTCATCCTTGGAACAATGCAGGCTGAACTATAACAATTTCTTTAACCACCAGCCTGGAAATACCCGTGTCCCTCAAGCTAGTGGCCCATGAGTGGGAAAAGCTGGGCCACCCCTCAGTGCGTGGCTCTCACTGCTAGCTACCACCACAGTTGGCACCAGCTGGTGGACCAAGGGTCTGAAGAGCAAGTGACCATGGGGCTATCCTGATGTTTGCAAGCCCAGGCCACCAAGAGAGTTGCCCACTCAGTCTTCCCTGGAGGAATATTTCTTCAGCAGAAGATGCACAGACACTCCAGGGACACAGAACCTCACTGTTGCCCAAACCCAACCCCTACTCTCTGCGTTATTCACAGCCAAAACCTCTAAGCCCCTGACATACAAACTGATGCTCCAGAATGCAATCACAGCATGGCTGGGCAAACACACCTCGAGCAGATATGCTATAATCTAGGTTTGGATTTTGGCACCGATGACCAGGAACTTGGCCCTGGAAGCCTTATGACTGTGCGTGAGAACAAGGAAACCACAGTGACACTGTACGCTTGGTTCATAACAACCTAGAAGTTTCAGATTAACTTAATCCCCCCTGTAGGGATTAAAGCAGGAAGACTGCTTCCCCCTTCATTTTCTTCCAAAGAGCAACCTGAGTTGAAGAGAAATCACGCCAGCCACCCACTGCCCACCCCCTGCTCCCCACGGGGAGGGGGCTGTACCTGTACACTGGCTGCATTTCCCTGGCAATCCCAATGACTGCTCCATCTGGGAAGTTGTCAAACTCATCAAACAGGTCTCGGATGTTGGTCTTGTACTTCAGGTCCAAGTCTACCTGGATGATCTGTGTTATTTCTGAAAGCACAAAGAGGGAAAATTCAGATACATATGACAAAATTGTAACCAGTGATTACCAAAGACTACTTGACAAATTACACCCAATGAGGATTTGGTGCAATCAGCCCAGCGGGCAAGACTCAGCGAATTCAGGGCGAACTCAATCCAGCTGCAACCTCTACATAAAGCTACCAACCTTCAACCATCACAACAGCATTTACCAGTGTGTATTTCAGATATGATTTACTTCAGAAACTATTTACGGTGACCTGCTGCTTCTATCCACTCCCTCCTTCCTTCCAGAAGCCCTGTTTTCCATACAACCGACAAAAGCAAGAGGTAGCTTTCACCCAGCCTCTCTTTCTGGAAGTGCTTCTGGCAGGAGCAGCCACACAAAACCCAATGCTCACCCTCTGCTACCTACTTCTGGGAAAAGCTACCAACTCCACGGGCGCTCCCCAGCTCCAGCCCACAGAGCATCCATCCCTGCCTCGACGTATGAGAGCAATTCCCATCACGGACAACACCAATAATTCAGTCAGCTACCTGACACCCTCAGTAACACCCGCACAAGCTCTTTACCTGCCAGCAAGCCTCCCTGACAGGGGCTTCCCTGAGGGCAGAGATGACAGACCCCTGCCTGCACAGACCTGCTGGTGGTCTGCAGCAGCTTGGAAAACTTTATTATTGCTGGTGGTACTCTGTTAGAGACAAAGAGGATTGTGCAGACATGCAAGCATCTTCCACTTGCAGTAGGAATGTCAAGAGCGAGAAGAGGCTGGAGGACATCATTATTAAGGCCAGACCTGAGCTCGTTAACAGGGTCAGGCCCTTGTCTGCATTCGTCATAGCCTCCTCTGCAGCACACAAGACCAACTGATGGCAATGTTGCTTGGGAGAAGGTGCAGATGTGCCTCGTCAAGACGGCTTGTCCCAGGTGGATTTGGGGATGTTGTATGGATTGCAGCAGGCCAAGTGGAATGCAGCAAACGCTGTGAGAGATCAGACTATCAGATGGGTTCCCCCAGCCCCATGCACAGCCATGGTCATCTTCTGGCCAGCCAAGCTCAGCCCTACTTGGGGACTGCGAGTGGAGTGGAGCCATCACTGTTTATACATAATAAAAGCCAAGAGCAAATGGGTCAGGTTGCTTAGCACTCAGCACTAATTGGCTTATAAAGACTGTGTCAACCTGCTTGGGCCCCACTCACCACATGCAGGTGCCGTTACAGCTTTGGGCAGGCTAGATGTACGTGTCACCACCGCCTTCACAGCAATCAGCAAATAAGGCCCTCAGCTTTCCTCCTGCCTGCAAGTTCTGGGCAGGAGGATGAACCCAGCCTGCCCTCACCCTCTGCTGCCTGCACCCTCTGTGGCTACAGGCAGGGTTTCCCATCAGGCTGGCGTTTCTGCAGCGCTGCCCACGCTCCAGCCTTCACACCACCGTGGTTCCTCACCCCCTCACCCCGCCATGGTCGGGACAGGCTGCTGGCTATCCCTGCTCTGCTGAGAGCAGGAGGCAGTCGCTCCATTTTCAGCCCCCAAAGCCACCATCAGGACTAGAGACCCAGGGAGGCTGAGAGCAGCCAGGCACGGGCAGCTATCCTCTGGCACAGGAATGCAGCTTTGACATTTCAAATGCATTCATCACTTGGTGTTTGTGTATCAAGCAGACACTGGGCTGTACAGCGGCTCTGAATTTTTTGCAGATCCTGCACTAATCCGGGGCTCTCGGCCATTGGTCGTATCTACCACGCTGTCCTCATTTAAGAAGGAAAGGTTAAGCAAGAAATATACTGCTTACTCTGCGAAGCATCCAAGCAGAAATATAAATCAAGGAGAAATAGCATCTAAGCTACAACCCAGGCTGTATCTCAATTTATTTTTTTAACATCCATCACTCTCTATTTGCTAAAGGGAAAGGCCACACTCCCTTCAGCCGGCAGTACGGCAATCCCCAGGCCTACCTAGTATTTACCACCACCATAATCCTCTGTTTGCAAAGATTTAAAACCCAGGCGTAGTAATTCACTACAGGCTAAAGCAGGTCTTGACCTGAAAGCAATTTCCCTCAGCCTTCCTAACTGCCTCAAATCGCTAGCACAACTCAAGCAGAGGCAGAGCAGAGGATTTCTGCAATGGGGAAGGAGACGTGTAACCCAAAGACCCCAAGCCACCCCAGCAGTCCATACTGCAGCGGTGGAAAACCCCAAATCCTTAATGCTACTGCACTTGAGAATATCCACACTGGTGACAAAACTCCAGGGTGAGGAAACCCAGATCCAGGGCAAGGAGACCCAGGAACTACAGCAGAAGCTCAGCCCAAGAGAAATGGAGGAGGGGGCCTGAGCCCCCTGAGGCACTGCTGAGGATGGGGAGAGGGGATGGGGTTCCCAGGGGATCCCAGCACAGCTCACCCCAATGCACAGCAGCCTTCTGACGCCTCATCAGGTTTCAATTAAATCAACCGCAAGGCACGTCATCCAATTGTTCTCTAAAATTACAGATGAGCGTTAACTGCAATTAATCACAGTGGAGAATGAAAGCTGAGCTTGGGGGAAGCTCTAATCCCAGCCCTGCCTGCCTCAGCACCAGCACCCTGCACGGGTCCCACGCTGTGCTGGGGAGCCCCCCAGGAAAAACTCACTAACAAATTAGACCCAGAGAGCACAAAGCACTTTTCCTTTTCTTTTTTTTTTTTTTCTTCTTTTAAAGCAAGCCTGAACTACAACACTGAGACAAAAATGAGCATGGGTGACATTAAGTGCCACTTTGCCAGATGCAGCTTGCACGGATAGATGAATGGCCAAGACGATTTCTCTGCGTAGGCCTGGCAAGGGGCCAGGCTGTAATATTTACGATGTATCATGCTCTTTTGCCCTTTTACCAAGCACTTTGTCCTGGCTGCCAGGACAAAGGGGTGGAGGAATTGCATGCTGTCTTAGGCACAAACTGCTTGGAGGGGCCCAGCTGGAAATATGGGAAAAGGCTGAAAGTATTTTGCTCAGCAAGTGAGTTTTCCAACTTTGCCATACTGTATGTACCCTCTGCTTCACTCAACTCTGGCTCTTCCAGCCATGTGTGTAAAGGGGAGCTACGCCACTCAAAGCGGAGATGAACTCCATTAGCAGTGACAGCTTTACAGCCCAGGCTGGACCTGTTTCACACTCGTAATGTTTTACTGCAGCCTCGTACCAGCAGCTGCAGCAGGCTGCTCTCCGGGCTCGGCTCAAACCCTCCCTCCAGCCACGTCCAGAGGAGAAAGACCAGCTTTAAGGGATGTGTGATCCCGCAGCAGGGTCTGGGATGCTGGAAACAGGAGAGAAAGCCAGCACCCGTGCCCAAACTGCCTTGCACCAGGGCTCAGTGGCTGACGAGAGGGAGAATCAAGGTTATCTCAGAGCAGGACTCCAGAGAGATGCTGGTGCAGACCCCTCTTGTGCGGTTGCTCCCTCCTTCCCCCAAGAGCCTGAGCCCAGTAAGGGGGCACAGGCAGGCGGAGGTCACTTCCCTGTGCCCTGCTGCCTGGGACCTGGCAGAGCCACCCCGGCATGCGGGCAGGTACCCCGGGTACATGCCAAGGGGCCCAGCGGGTTGTCTGGATGCTCTGAGCGGTGCCCAGGAGCCGCTCTGGCAGTAAGCAGCTTCTGCAGCAAGTGTGATGGCTCTTCCCAGAAGGCACCAACCCAAGGGCCTGCCCCATGGCAGCGTGGGGACAGAGCCAGACAGGAGCAGGCAGGCATACAGTGAGCTGGACCACCCCACTGACACGCGGTGCGAGCCTGGGACTCTTCTCAGAAGAGTCAGGTGAGAGTGTGAGCGGGAGCGAAGAGGCACAGGGAGGAGCAGGGCTGCTTTGGCTGACCCAGCCAGAGCTCTGGGGAAGCTGTGCAGCAAGCAACCCTGCAGCGGCTCTTACCCCTCCAGCCCTTCTTGACCTGCAGCCTACAGATGGGCAGCCTTGAGCCTGCCCATAGGCTAGGACTACTTTCCTCTAGCCTGGGTTGATGGGATGGCCTGCAAGTGATTTAAACAGTGGACTTAAAACTACAGGAAAGAGGATGGATGGCACATCAGAATGACAGGAGACGCAAACGCTGGAGCCTGCACAGAGCCTGGGGGAAGCTGCCAAGCACATAAACCTGTGGGCACAACTCCCTTGGCTGCTCTGTGAACACCAGCAGCCAGCTGGAAACCTAACAGCAGCAAAGGAGATCTCCTTCTTGGCTATTTGCCTTTTCCTGCTCCGGTGCCCTTGCCACCAGTGAGTTGCTACCTCTCCAGTGCTGCAGGCAGCCAGGGCAGAGGCAGGCAGCAGCAGCATGTACTCCCCATGCACAGAAAACGCTGACGCCCTCCATGCACAGTCAGGGCATCCACAGGTCACAGTGATGCCCAAAACTAGTCTCTGGAGTACGACATGCAATTTGAGAGGCTCCTACGTGAGCTACAAACCTCCTGGATATCAGGCACCCCTGGGCGCAGGTGTGGGAACCCCAGGATGGTTCACCAACTGTGCATTGGGCTCTAATATTTAGACAAGGCAGAAAAGCAAGACCCTGCAGCCCCACAGCCTGGCCTCTGCAGGCAGCACAGGCTGTTCTGCAGGCAAACTCATTTACACTCATCCCAACAACTTTCTCTGAACAAGGGTTGCTACCTTGGCAAAGCCGAGTGCAGAGGGCAGGCACAGGGTTGAGGTGTAAGCGCTGGCCTCAGCTCCAAATCCTCTTCATCCATACAAACCCCGCCAGACCTGGGGCAGAGGGACACCACCACCAGCAGCCACTATCACTCTGCAGTGAGGGGAAAGGAGTGAAAACAATAACTTGTGTCCAGGAACAAATAGCGAAATGGAGAGCTGCCATCACAATGCAAAGGGCAGACCATCGACGGACTTGTGTTGGCACGAGCTCAGCTCCCTCCTCAGGGTGTAAAATCCTGCCTGCGGCTGGTCTGGCAATGGAGCCGCCGCAGGGAGCGGTGGGATGGCAGGAGGGGACAGGCCACCACCCTGCCAGGCTGCACTGTGCCCAAACCTCAGACACACTCCTGAGGCAGACGCCTGTCACCAATGCCGGTGGCGATTTGGCTCTGTTCCCGACACCCTCTCCACCAGTGTGTCTACCTGTCTTAGCAAACCTGCTTTTAAGGACCTAAGCGCTCTGGTGCACCACACCAACGAGAAGAGACTTCTCTGACATGTATCAGATGGGAGCACCCCAATCTCCCTGCCCCTCCTCTGCATCCCAGCAGCGATTTCTGGGGGCAGAGGCTGGTGCCTTGCACCCATGCAGAGCAGAACAGGTGAGCTCAAGGAGGACACCACCGGGACTGCTGACTGTGCCTCGCATGCTGTGCAACCCAGGCATGCCGCCTTGCCTTTCCCCATGGGGCCAGCAGCAGCGAGTCCTGCAACACAAGGATGCAGAAGCCCTCTCCATCCTTCTGGAGACCATGTGGGGGGCAATGGCCTCACAAGGGTAGGGCCAGACAGCTGCCAGATGCTGAGTGGCTCAGAGACCCTCTGCAGGGACAGCAGTGGCTGCAGCCAGCACGGGTGATACCACCCAGTGAAGGGACGGGAGTGTCCCCTGCTGGCTGCAGTTCTGGGTGTTGCGGGGCTGCGGCCGGGGGGCTTACGAAGGGCCAGGGAGTGGCTGTGCATTTTGCCATTTGATCTGAAGCCTCAGAAGGAAGAGGGCCGGGCGGCCCAGACTCTCCGAGTTGGGGTCAGCAGGGTTGGAGTGCTCAGGTCTGATGGTCTGCAAACGCCGGGCATGCCTGGACAGCTTCCCTTCCACCTCTCTCCATCACTCTGAGTTTGGCTCTAACTATCCATGATTTTCTTTTAGCTGTCTCCATCACGACAGGGGCGCATCCCAAGGAAACCAGGAGCTGGAAAGGACCAGCAGCAACTTTCGGATCGCTGCCCTGGGCAATAAACCTCCTGGAGCTGGGCGGCAGCAGCCCCAGCTCCAGCAGGCAGCATCCCTGCCAGCAGCAACGCATGCAAAGCCGCCCGCGCCGGCTGCGAAACCAGGACCCTCCGCCCTCACAGGCTCAGAGGGACTCAGGGCCAAGAAAAACACCGCTCCCATGGCCAGCACCAAGGCCAGGCGTGGGCGCAGGGCAGGTAACTGGAGGGTCCCCGCACAACCCAGCGGGCACTGCCCAGCCGAAGCAGCCAGCCGCCCCCGAAAGCCTAAGCTGCAGCAGGGAGCGGAGTGCAAGTGCAGCTGTGGTGCCAGGTGGCGATGCCAGCACCACGACAAGCCCAGCGTGGATATGCCTGGTTTATTTACACAAACACACTGGATTCTCCATCCTGCCCTTCATTAGAGGCTCCCTGTATTTGGCTCGCCCCCCCGCGCTGCTGGCTGCCCCCGGCTGCTCTCCCTCCTGCTGTCAGCAGGGCTGTGAGCAGCTTCCTCTCCAGCTGTGCGCTCCCCCTGCCAGGACTTATTTTCTGCACAGATAAAGTCTCGCCCTCTGCTTCCACGATTAATCACCACCGCCCGTGCCGCTGACCCCAACAACACTGCAGAGCCTCACCCAGAGGAAGGCAACCCAGGCAGGGGCACGCAAGCATGACATCCTCTGCAGAGCTCGCTGCCAGCACGTCAGTGACTGTGGGGGGCTGCAGTCCCCCTCCCAAGGACCCGGTACCCCTCTGGAGTCCACCCTCCCGAGGGAAGACGATCCTACAAACCCTGCACCAGTGGGGCTTGCCAAGGTGCAGACAGCTGACCTTCCAGCTGCCCACTTAAACACAGGTCCTTGCCTCTGCCACGCAGCCACGGGTCCCCTCTACACCCCGGGGCAGCCCAGCAGCCCCCCTCCCCATTTGCAGCCTCCCCTCCCTGCAAACAGTATGCCAGGGGAGGGCAGGAGGCGAGGGGGGACATGCCCAAGCGCCCTGGCCTCTAACCACACCATGACACAGGTTTCTGAGGCACCAATTAGGCACCCAGCGGAGCAGAGCAGCGGCTTCTGCACAGAAATTCCAGCCTATCAGCTAATTAAAAAAATTAGGCTGCCTGCCAGAGACAGACGACAAATCATCACTACCACCCACGCAGGGCAGGCACCTGGGTGAGCCCAGGGGTCTGGTGCAGCAGTGATGGCCCCGGGTGCTGACGGCAGCATCGCTCTGCTCGCCCTGCTTCACACCCCGCAGCCACCTCCAGAGGGATGGGGAAGACACGGCAGGAGATGGATGCGGTTTGTTCCAGGAAATTAATTTTTCCTGTGCATCCAAGTGTCTCCTCATAATCCATCAAGGTCTGAGGGACTAATATTTAATGGTGCTCAACACCTTGGCTCTTAACCGGACTCCAAGGCAGAGACATTGCTGAGCACGCGACAGCTTGCAGGATGGAGCTGTTAAGTGCTGCTTGCTATGTATTTAATATATGGTGCTGCTGGGGGAGGAGCACAAAGATACTTTTTGGAGCTGGGGGAAGAGCAGCAGGAAACCTTATAATCAGACAAAATAAGGTCTAATTCCAGGTTGCCATAAATTACAAAGCAGTGTGGATGGAAAGCTGTGAAATAATGAGCGGGTGAGACAGAAAGGGAAACCAAAAAGAGATAGAGGAAAATAAATGCATTAAGGTAGATGAGCTTACGTCCTGATTAACTGCACATGGTGGGGGAAGGGGCTGCAGGGCTGCAGGCAGATTTTGTCCTTGTTTCTTCCTGCTATGCTCTAACAAGCTACGTCAGAGCGGGGTGCAAGGCCGTAGGGGAGAGTAGCCCCAGCATCAACGCTGGGTGACCCCCAGCAGCTTCCACCCTTTGAGGACAGGGGAGCAGGACTGGCTGGGGAGGGAGGAGGGCAGCACCCATCGCAGCACCGGGCGCCGAGACCCCACTGCTCTGCGGGGAGGGGGGAAACAGCCACACACGCCTGCCCTGGCCTGACAGATCTAGGACATCCAAAAATAATCGATGGTGGCACCGCAGCGAGGGGCGGCCAGCGGAAACGATGAGAAGCGACACCACCCCCGGGGGCTGCGGGTCGCACTGGCCCCCAACGGCAGCGGTGCTGCAGGCAAGGGGCCTCTGCCATGCCAAGGCTCTCGGGGGGCTGCCAGGCACTTGCCAAGCAGCATCCACGTCACCCTCATGGCAACAGCCTTTCCCCACAGCTCCTCTGCAGCAGGGCTGAGGTCGACGGGCTCTCCTGCCAGGAGAGGAACACCCTGCAGGCAACTGGACGGGGTCAGTTTCCCGTTTCGGCAGGTGAGGAGCCCTCTACAAGGCCACAGTCTCCAGCATTTACCTGGGGTGGGCTTATTTAGAGGTCTGCTGTTGTCTCCTCCCAAAAAGCACCATGAAAACAGCTCCCACAGCACAAGAGGCTCGCCCCAGCAAGGAACAATGGCTGGCACCGCTCCCCCTATTGCTCACAAATCCATCACTCCAGCCTCTTCTCCTCGCAGGATCTGACATGAGTGAGCGCAGCCCAGAGACAGGCTGGGGAAGGAATCTGGCTGTTTTTCACGTGGCTGCAGCGTGAAGCAGGGAGGGAGGTTATGAGAGCACACCAGAAACTATTAATGCTTCCTCCACCCCTGTAAAGATGGAAACATTTTTGCCAGAAAATAAACCCTTCAGCTACTGCAGCATCCCGTGGGAACTGCGGCTTGGGAGCATGTGGCTCTGGGGCCATCTCCCACGACTCCACCGCAGACCCCAATCTTCTGTGCTTCTTTACATCTCCACTTTGGTAATGCGTGATCAGGCCTGGAGCATCTGGGACACAGGCGCTCTCCTCCCAGCACTCTCCCATCCCCCTGCATCTCTGCGGACCCCCAATGTGGTGGGGCTCAGTGACAGTGGCAACGTTCAGCCAGCAGGAAAGGATCAGGAGTGACACGTTCTCAAAATGCTCATTTATTACAAAGTAAGTTGCCGAATTTTGTGGTTATCTGCACCGTGCACCAGGAATTGCTCTGTAGGTGGCAGGAGGAAGAAGAGGAGGTGCTGCTCCCCTATCTCCCTCTGTTGGGCTCCACCTTACAGTCCTCCGATGCACATTTCTTTTTTCACGGTATGACACAGGATTAATGCACCGTAACTCACTGCACACAGGTGCTGTCGAGGAGGAACATCGTGTGTAGTCAGCTGGCACCCCATGGGCAAACAGAGCCTGACCTGGGCAATACTGCATTACAGATTGGAACGCTGCAGCGGCAAATCCTCACACACACCCCCCTACAAATTCCCGTTTCCCCCAATGTAATAGATCACGTTTTCAGGATGCTGCCTGCCTGCTTTTACAGAAGGGCACTAGCAGAAGACAGCTACTTGTCAAGGTGCTATTCCAGCAAACCGACGATTTTCCTGATACCTCTGCTTCACCTGCTCCCCTGGCACCCAGGCTCTCCTCCGCCACAGCCAGCAGCAGCAGTGCTCCGGCTGCCCGGCCTCGGCGCAGGCGAGGTGCCCTGAGAAGGCAGAGCGCAGCTCAGCGCTTGCTCCGACACGTCTCCTCCCTGGCCTTTGCCCTCCCTCCAGCTCCGCTCGGTGGGAAAGCCGTAAGCTGATGCTCACAGAGGCTGCTGTCTCCGGGTCGGGACTCCCGGAGCAGGCTAAGGCTGATATCAGTTTCGTGGGAGACCAAGCCGGAGCCAGCAGCTGGAGCCTGCTGCAAGCAGCACCAAACCCCAAGCGGCTTGGTCATTAACAGGCAGCTTGGACAAACATCATTATAATCTGGTCTACGCTTAACAATCAGTACAGCCGTTGATAATGAGCTGGAGAAATCGCTCCATTCAGAGCCTGAGGCCAGGGAGACCACTAGACCTCCCGTTTGATCCCAGTGTGTCACAGATGTTAAATTCGGACACCCATTATGAAGCCAATGGCATGGCTCCTTGCTGGGCAGATGCTTCCCCGGACACGGCACCGCTTCCTCACCTGCAACAGCCAGCCATGCTTCCCCCCACCACACACAGCCGCGTCCCCCTCCGACATGCTCCTGCACATCTTACAGCTTGGGGAGATCCCGAGGCTTTGTGTCTATCAGAGAGCAGCTTGCAATGATTTCCCCTTCCATGAGGCAGCCCAGCACCTACAACGTCCTGCAGCAAGGAGCTCCACAGATCACTGGACTCACTGTTTTAAATCCACCTCTCACCAACTTGATGCCTCCCAGTTCTTGTACAAATACCTTCCTTGAATGGCTCGTGGACCACACTGTAACCCCCTCGGCCAGCCCTCTCGCAGACCGGAGGGTCCCTGTCGGCCAGGTTTGTCCTGTACAGAAGCCACTGCTCTTCTCTGAGCCTTTGCCAGGTTTTTTCCAACCGACCATGTTCATATGCCATAAATTTCAGCAACACATAATGATCAGTCCCAGTCTGTCCTCCTTCCTTGTAGCTCCTCAGCTTTCTTTAGTCCCACAGAAACTCACCCACTTCTCCCACTGATGCTTAGCTCCTTCATGAGCCTCTGACGACTAACCTTATCAAATGAACCCACAGACCAAGCTCCCGAGTCAGTCAGCAAGGCCCCAGGTGCGTCTTCTGGTAGAGTACCACACAGCTCCTACTTCTCTCATCCATCACACCTCTTGTAAGCACTGCAACCAGTGATCTTAATAGTTTAGTCGTACCTCACCTCACCAATTTCAACATTGGTAATTAGGTCAAGTACTTCCTCACCAAATATTTTCTCCCAAATATTTTCCAACACATCCACTTTCTTACCCGGATTCCTAACACCAGAATAAACCAGACAGGGAACTGGCTCTCTTCCGCTTCTTGGTCTCATGCTTTCAAAGTATTTAAAACGGGCTGAGGGTGAGATGAACAGCCTTTGCCTCTATCCCTGGCTGTCAGCTAGACACCTTCTGATGGCTCTCGCTGTCTGCTCTCAGAGCCTTCTGCAGGCACATGGGTCTTCTCTGGGATGCAGCAGGTATCAAAGCAGAAGAGAGGTTGGGAACGAGCAGGAACCATGCTGTTGAGCTGCCTTCCTGGAGATCTCCAAGCCTGGTTTTATATATATGCTTGTAAGAGATCCCGTTAGCGGAATTAAACATTGCAGTCATGCCCCATCCTGCTCTGCACTCTTCCCCGCCCGTGTGAAGACACAGAGCCGCATTAGCACCAGCTAAGGGGCCCATTCTCGCTGCCATCCCCTCTCCAGGCAGAC
This sequence comes from Charadrius vociferus, assembly GCF_000708025.1. Taxonomy (NCBI): domain Eukaryota; kingdom Metazoa; phylum Chordata; class Aves; order Charadriiformes; family Charadriidae; genus Charadrius; species Charadrius vociferus. The sequence goes on from NW_009647955.1 coordinate 4,114,715, forward strand.
ATCCCAGCCGCAGCTCTGCTCAGCTGCATCCCACCAGCTTCGGGAGAGCAAAGTCCCCTCTGTGCCCACCCAGAGCTGTTCCAGGATTAGGGATTTAGTGCTTCACCAGCACCTGGAAGAGACAGGATGCTGCACAAGGACTAACCTCATGCATGGGAGAGGCCGGGGGCCCTTTGTACACTGCACTCATCTCCCACCCTTCAGCAATTCTGCCTCCAGGCTGGGTCAGTCTGTGGCAGAGAAACCCCAAGAACTCCCTGACACGCTGCCAGGCGGGGAGGAGGAGACCACATTCAGAGATGCTGCTACTCCCCAGGAAGACTGCCAGCTCTTCGTACCGGCCAGGAAACCCTGCTGCCTCCAATTTGTCAAATATCACCTTCTGTCAAGTTCTGCTAAATACCCTCACTCCAGACAAGGCACAGTACCTCCAGCCAGGTTTCAGAGACTCCCCTGAGCTAATGGACTCCACTCCTTTGTCCAAGTTGGCAGAGATAAGCCACAAAGCTACTTCTCTGTCCTGTCCCATTTTCTCTCCGCTCCTTCTCTTCTCCCACAGGGTGATCCCTCTGCAGCATGGTCAGCAAAACCAATGGAGTCAAACACCAGCGGCATTTTTCAAAGCTCTGCCCAAGCTGCTGAATGCTGACTACTTTCCCTCAGCCCACCAGCTCCTGGGGACGCCCAGTTGCTAAACTAATTCTCCCTGAAAACTACCCGACTTGGGCCAAGGATGGGGGCCAGGAATTCCCTGGGGAGCCCACAGCTTCCCCAGGTTGGCCCTCTGCCCCTCCAACTCCTCCTCCCCTCACCTGCAGCACCAGGAGCCTGTCCCGTGATCTTGGCTGCCAGGCAGACCTGCCCAGACACTACTCCTTCATGAATCCCTAAGGAGGGTGACAAAAACCTTGCTGGGTCCTCTTAAGTTACACAACTAAAATGACAAGTAATTAGAGGGATGGAACCCAGCTGGGAAGTGAGAGGCCACCTCTGGACAGGCATACTGAAAAGGAAAGTAGAAAGGTCCAAGTTCTTGTCGTCCTTCCTCCCCCTGGCACTGCTCTGCAAGTCCCAAGACTATTTCATGCTGGCATCATCCTCATCCTGGCAGTTCCTGCTCGTCCTGAACCCTGGTTGTCCTCTCTCTATGTAACTTTCCCATCACTTCTCCCTTGGAAAAACCATTGCGATGCATCAAGCTCTCAGCCAGCTCCTCGGGCCTGGCCACACTGCATTAAAACAGGATTTATGAGCCTCAAGCACAGACAAGAGTTATGCAGTCTGCACTTCTGCACGCTGCATACCAAGTCCCCAGCTGGTTTAAATCAGATTAACTCCGCTGATGTAAGACATTTAAGGCAAGAGAGTTCCGTGATTTACACCAGCTGAGAAGCTGTTATATTATAACTTGGCAGCTGCAGGTTTTAGATGTGAAGTTTTTTGGGCAAGTATCCCAAGCAGCAATGAAAGACAGAGCAGCTGAGTGGCAAAACCCATTTATTCTCAGTGCAATATGCACGCAGCCAGCACATGTTCCACAAAAGTATTTTAAAATAAAAAACAACAAACAACCCCAGTGTTCAGTTTTAAGTGCCATCAGTCTGCAAAGTCAGTGCCCCGTCACTACCCCAAGGCTACATACAAATCACTGTCATGATACTACGGAAATGCCTCCCTTCAAAAAATGATAAATTTGGGAAACTTAAGCCAGGCAACTTCAATGCAAAGGTTGCTAGCTATTGAAAAAACCCTATAGACTGATTAACACAAAAACGAACAAACACACAAGAGAGTTTAATATTCAGATCAGAGCCTTCATTTCTGCTGAAGAATGCTGAGGCTTCCAATGAAATCTGGCTTCCACAAAAAAAAATGGTGCCAACACTATGGAGCCAGATGTGCCTGCAAAGGTGCACAAAAAGACGCAGCATTCACAGCAGGTGAAATGGCACAGAAATGCACGAGGAAAAATGCTAATAGTGCCTGAAAAGGAAGGTTTAGGTCTTTTACCTTGGCAAAGTAGATTCTTCACGCCAGTAGAGGCTGGTTTGTCAGAGCCAGGAAACTGGCAGGAGCCCACTGCCATTTCCACACCACCCACAAGCCTGCAAGCGGGCTGCAGAGCTGCAGCCTTCCCTGCTGCCTCCTGTCCGGTGCTGGCTGTGCATCGGGAAGCAGGGAAGGAGCCCCGCCAGCCCCATAAATCACCAGGCACCCAGCACAGTAAATCTGGCCTCCCCTGCAAGGGAAGTATAAATCAGCTTTACTGGCAGCTTCTGAAACAAAAACTAAGCTCATGAAACTGTAAAAATGCCTCTTTAAACATCCTGTGCCCTGAACAGACCATTGAAAGCCCCGTCAGGCTGAGGGAGAGCAAACAAGCTTTCCAAGAGATGAGACAACTCATGGGTTGACAAACTGAGAAAAGGCATTTCAGACTGAGCAGCTTCTTGCTGGCAGGCAGCACGACATGGATATCTTTAGCACACAGTAAAGACAGGGTAGGGAATCGGGAGGAGTGAATTAGCTAGCGTTAATACCGTCATTTGTATTCAGTGTAGTTCAAAGCACTTGCAATGCAGACATCACCAGACACAAAAAAAAAATTACCCAAGTCTAACGGAGACCAAAGTACAGCACATTCTCTAGAGACCACAGAGCTGGGGTTGGATGGGACCCTCGGGGCTGCCTTACCCCAAAGCCCCCAGGGAGGATGCAACAGGCTACCTCCCTGCCTGCTCTTCCCTAACGCCTGCTTGCACAAATTAAACACCACTGCCCAACCGCTTAATGAGCTGGCATGGGATAGCTGTGCCCCCCAGACAGGGGGGCCTTCCAGAGGAAGCCTCATGAATCAGTGCAGAGGCAGAAGCTACTGGGCAAAGCCAAACTGGGACAGGGCTCAGGACGGGCACAGGGGAGTCACAACCACTCATGTCCCAGCAAGGGCCAGACCGCACCTGGGATCCATTGCAGGAAATCTGCAGGGAATATTATGGCTGGGCAGAGGTTCCCGATGCCGAGGAAGCTGCCAGTGCCGGTGGTGCTAGCCATGGGAATGGTTATTTCAGCAACACACACGTGTGGGAATGGGTCCCGGGGCTCCCTGCCACCCACAGCCTGCCATGTCACAGGGAGGGCACACAGCCAGTGGCTGGCCCAGGAGAGGATGCTGCCCTCACCGGTGCGTCAGGCCAGTGGGGCAGCTGGCAGGGAGAGCCCAGGGACCAGCGCCAGGAAAGGACAGGCAGGGCTGGAGGAGCTCCAGGGGAGGTGTCTGGGGCGCAGGGATACAACACCCTCCTCGTGCGACCAGTCCAAGGCTAGAGAGCACTATGGTCCCAGGAGAAGCACCTGGGCGCAGCTGGGAAAGGAAAACATGGCATCAACTGAGCCAAGCCCATTCTGCCAGCTTCCCTGTTTTCCTGCAGATTTATTGTTGTTCCCGCACTCAATAACAGCAGAGTGAAGGCACAATAAGGAAACTTAAGTGATCAGTGGCTGCTAATCAGCAAAGCTTTCCAAGAGCTCACTGAAGCCAAGAGGAAAGGCTCAACAACTGCTCTCTGCTGACACTTGCTAGCGCACAGCCACACCACAGGCATGCGGCACCTCTTTCTGCTGACACCCCACAGGGAAGAGGGCTGTAAACACACGCAGGACAGGCACATGTGCTCCTGTCTCGCCTCTCCTACCACCTCAGGGCACAAGGGCAGGGCCAGCTGCTGTGCAGCATGAATAACCTCCCATCACTCACGCCAGTGAAGACCTGGATGTGGGCAGTCTTGGACCGAATGGTACATCACTCTGCAGGAAGGAGCAGAACCCCAGGAGCCCACCCCAAAAGTTTATTAACTTTCTTTGCATTTCAAATAGCACTGAATAATATCTCCCTGCAGAAGAGAGCCTGTGTTCCTGGAGGAAGCTGCTGCCGCAGCTCAGTGGAGGCTTACCTTTGGGCATGATGCGATGCATTGCAACTGACAAGAAGAAGATCGCGTCGCTGTAGTAGGTCCCCGATCCCGCACTGAAGTGTTTCTGCATGGCTTCGACGATTGGAAACAGCTTTTCCGTCAGCTCATTCACATCATGGACTACTACCTAGGAGAGACATCAGAAACACCACTCAGCCGCTGCCTCTGGGGACTGTCCCAGCACTGGCAGCCTCTGCTCAGCCCACACCGGCAGGGGCCGAGGGGAGGTTGGTAAAGCATAAATAGCGCCGGTGGCACTGCTGCTGCACAAAGGGGCCCGGCTGCCCTGGCCCCTGCCCACACCCCTGCTGTGAGAGGCAGCCAAGGCATCAGGGGAAAGAGGGAATGATTTTTACAACCATTTCATAAACATGAGACTCAGATCCATTCATACAATCAAGTCTGCTCAATGGTTTTTGTTGTTTTGGGGTTTTGGATTTTTTTTTTTCCCTGGTCTGTTCCCACTGCCTAATGCAACCACATATCTGGTCTCCCATATGGAGTCCATCAGAAGAGGTGACGGTTTGCTCCAGGCTCTGGCATCCTGCCGTTTTGAGGCAAGCCAGACCACATCACTTACCCTGAGGACCAAGACTCGCTCCCTGCTGCAGAGGCAGGCTGCGACAGGGCCAGGGACGCAGCCCGGATTTCCTGAACCTCAGCCCGGCACGGAGGCAAGCTCTGCAGCACGTCCCACCAGGGCTGGAGGGGGAAAGGGAGGACGGGCCACAGCACGCTGACAAAAATCCAAACATTGAGAGTTACAGCAGAGCTGAGCATCTTCTCTGACAAGGGATCTCAGCTCGCTTGTGCTGGAGCTCTGCTCGCGCTCAGCCAGCAACGCTCGGCACTCCTCAGCCCTGCTGGAGCCCACGCACCAGCACTGGCCCTGGCACACCGTGCAGGTCCTCGCTATGGGCCAGAAACAGGAGCAACTGCAAATGTACTGAAATTTTGGAAGCTTATAATTAATTTTGGTCATAGTCTGACAACCAGGAACTTTCATGCAGCCTGATGCTCATTACACACACAGAAGGACTCAGGTCACGGAATCATGCAAGATAACACGAGGGATTTTCAGGGTAATTAAGAGAGATGAGGAACACGACCCCGGTGCGGATAAGGGGGAGTGCAGGAACTCGAGTTTGGAGGCTCGAGGTCATGCCACCTTCTTCAGGCCAGGGAAAGCAGGAAGAGCCCAGCAGGAACTGAAGGCCAGTGAGGACACAATTTTGCAGCAGTATGTGAATTTTGAAAAGGGGAGCCTATACCCCTTATTTGAGGGATACAGAGACACTTCCTTAAGCCTTTGGCAGGGAACTCATCCCCAGGATCTCCATAGGTCCCTTCCAAACCAAACTATTCAAGAGTTCTATGTTCACTCCTTTTTCCGACTAAAATTTCATCTGCTTAAGAGCAAGGAGCCCTGCATGATACACCTAAACATACAAGACAGAGCATTTGCTTTTTTAAAACCTAAACCAAGCCAACTGCTTCAGAGGAAAAGGTGGCTCTGGAGCCTGAGCTGGTGCCATGACCGTCCTCTCTCTGAGATGCACAAGGGGCTGCTTTGACACCCAGCGAAGCAGGCACAGAGACAGAGGCAGTGAGCAGTCTGGAGCTTCTTCCTCCCACACTTTCTTGCAGAAAACGTTACCCAGATCAAACTGGTCTTGTGTCAGAGCAGAGCTCGCCGGAGGCGGGGAGCCACTCGTGGCACCCACAGTATGCCGAACAAGGCAAGGTGATGGCCCCATCCTGTCCCAGGGCACAACAGCCAAACCCACAGTGGGGTACTGCTGGAGGACAGTCACAGCAGAGTCCCCACTGCCTCCCTTCTGGGGAGGGTGCCCCAAACGCCCACCCTCAGCCACCGGCCCTTGCTTTCAGCTAGGCACCGAACGAGAGCCCTCGTGCAGGCCCTGCGGCCAGCATGTCCTTCGGCCGGGCGGCCACACTACTGGCGTCCCGGCTGCTGGGCTCGGGGCCAAGCGCCTGCAGGAGGACGGCAGGAAAAACACAGAACAACATGTACCAGGAAAGTGCATTGGGAGAGCTCATCAGCAGCCACACCTGGCTCTGGATAGCACAGCATATTCCCCAAGACACCGCAGGGGAGGAAACTCTGTTACAGGTAACATTACGGCAGCATCTCACCCCAGCCCTGCCAAGCTGCACCAGCAGCTTTGCCATCGTGGTTAGCGCCGGCAGTGTTGCAGGGACAGGTGGGAGAGCGGCACGGCTGCAGGGAGCAGATCAACAGCGCCAAGGGCTGCTGCCGGCAGTGATCCCAGGAAACCAAATACAGCAAAACACCACTACTCTCCAGGTGCAAAGGCACTGATGGCCTGCGCATGAAGCTGAGCACCATGAGCACCACCACCACCGGGATGCGCGATGCTCTGCTCCCAGCCCAGCTCGGTAGGGGCAGCTTTGGGGTCTAGCCAGACTGAAGAAGCATGGAGGAGAAATACTGCACCTGTAACCGCCCTTCTGCATCCAGCAATGACAGGCTGAGGTCTGTGCAGCACATAGGAAACAGCTGAGCAGGGGGGAAAAAAAAAGTCAAACCGATTCCAGCCACCTCTGAAATGAGCAGTGTGCCAAGTACCAGTGGACAAAAAACATGGGAAAAATACTCCTGAAACTCCAGACACAGCATCATCCGCCTTCCCTCCCCTGCCAAAGGAAACAGGAAAATTTGTGTCTTTTGCCCACCCTTTGGTTAGGCATTTCTGCAAAGCAAACTCCTGAGCAGCTGAATCTTCCTTCCGCAGCCACAGGCTGGCCTGCCTCTCCAGGACTGCGAGGGCTTCTCCTCTCTCCACTGCTGACTTTAGCACAGCTTGTTGATCTGCTGCTAATTTTGTACTTCATTATTTATTTGTGTAGCAGCTTTCAGTAAATCCCCGTAGCTAAATCTGACCACACTTGCTGAGGACATTAAGAAATGTAAGTTCTAGGGGTTTCCTGTGCAAGCACAGTTTTATAAACACACATCCTACGCTGAGAAAAGACCCTTTCAATTGATCCACTAGGAAAAAAACAAGCCACGTTTTCTTTCTCCTTCACTTTCCCTCCTCCTCATGTTGGGTATCTCTGTGACTTTCTTGTAAGCGCGGGGTCACGGCAGCTCAGTTACATTCACCCCAGCACGTTTTCACACAGCACCAGGCCCGCAGAGGAGTCAGCGTTTGGCAGCATCCTCAGTGGGGCTGATCTAAACAAGCAACCAGGAAGAGCAACGAGCAGAGCGTGCAGTTAATTTTATTCTCGGAGGGGAACGGAATAAATAAGTGATATGAATCAGCACAGGGAGTCAGAGCACGCAGCCCAGAGTTGCAGGAAACAGGGCAAGTCGGGGCTTTTTGTAAGCACAGTATCGGCTGCTGAGACATGCCCAGGCTCGCTTCTGGGCACTTCCCGCTCGCCGGGAAGCAGGAGAGGCTGGAGAGATCACCCTGCAACCCATGGGACAGGACACGCTCTCTCCAACTGCGAGCGTCAAAGCCCTGTTAAAAGCCCAGCAGAACCTCCTCAAGCTGGGGCGCGGCGGACAAGGCACGGGCAGGAAGGCCAGGTCCTGGCTGGGTGCCGGCGTGCGGCAAGTCCTTCCTCCGGCACGGGTACTTCCCTCCAAGCTCATGGCTGCTTCCCGGCCAACTTCCTCGTCCCTGCTGCTCTCCACTCCAGGCCAAAAAGCCACGCAGCACCACATCACGGAGCACCAGCTCCATCTGCTGCTCGTCATCGGTACACTTGTGCTCCCAGCTCCACATCTGGGACACATCTGTACAGGCACTGCAGGACCAGCGACGCCCCGTCAGGACTGCCCCATGAGTGGGACAGCCCAGGTCGGCCCTGCCCTGCCCAGCAGGGAGGGTCCTGTGCCTAAGCTGCTCCCATGCACCCCACCACGGTGCATCCCAAAGCCCCTCCACTCTTACCCTCTGTGTCCTGCCCTGGCAGGCTGTAGCCGGCTGCTTGTCTCCAGACTTCGAAAGTTCCTGAATTTGCTTAGGAAGAGAGAAGAGCTGGCCCACGACCTTCCCCAAGGGATGGGATCCAGGTCTGGTTCCTGGGCTTCACCAACAGACGACTCTCTCTGGGAGTCTGCTCTGCTGGGAGGGGAGGGCAAGGACAGCTCCAAAAGTAGAGCCCAAATCACATCCTCATAAAGAAAAAGTAAAGTTCAGGGGTTTTAATCAATCCTGCAGCTCAAGCCGCCCTCTGAGCATTTTATCAAGTCTCGTCTCTGGGTCTGCTCTAGGAAAAGAGCGTAAGAACCAGGAGAGTATTCTGGGGACACCAAGAGAACCAGGAACGGAGAGGTCTCAGGATGGAGATGGGTTACTGCTAGAGCTACCCAAGCATCAGGATCAACCACCTTCAACATTTTAGCAGCACCCAAAGCCCAAGTTAGGGTGATGTTTCCTGATGATAAAGAGGAGGAATAGGGTAGGCTACAGCAAGAATAGAGAGGCACTGTCACCTGCTGGCGTACCAGAAAGCGGAACAGTATTAGGAGCAAGGCTGTGTGCTTCAGAAGCAGAGAACAGCCTCTGCTCTGTCCTAGGAACTCTACCTAGAAACAGGGAAGTGGACAGATCTGAAGTGTACTGCCAACCGCAGGCTAGCAGGACACAGTGGGCTCTGCCAGGAGAGAGGGAAGAAGCTGTCCCACTGAGTAGATCCCAGTGAGATCCCACCTGAGCCCTCCAGACCGCACTACTTGCTTACACCCAAGAGATCAGTTCTGATGCAAGACCTCCTCACCGAGCCATGAGCCAGGCTTTACCGCCAGTCCACAAGCACCTACAGAGGCCCACCCCACAGCACACACCACTGCATGCCCCCACCTCCACCTCACGCAACATTCCACTCGCAAGCCCGTGTCCCCTGGGAGCAGCAAGGCTGCCTGCAGAGGAATTCACTTTCTGAGAAGAGCAACCAGCAGTAAGGCAGCCACACGCACAGAGGGTTGTCTGCAAGGGATCTCCACTCTGTGATGGCCGAGGGGTCCTCCCTCTCCAAGGGACACCATAGCACAAACCTGAGCTACGCTGCCACACTGCACCATCACGGGGCACCGCTAGTCCACCCCGCTGTGGCAGGGAGGAATCCTCTTGAAGGTAGGTAGCTATGTACAACCCCTCCAGACCGCGGAGCACTGCCGGCGCGGTGAGGTTACCCTTCATGGATACGTGACCTGACTGAGCACCAGCACTAGTAAAGTGCTGTTTAAGAAAAAGGAGAGGTGGGATTATTTACCAGCAAATGATCTGTACAAAAACATTAAGATTACATTTCTAGTTACACCTCAGCGGAGTTCAGCTAATAATTAACACCTGAACGACAAGAAATGAAAAGTTACAGGAGGAGTACAGGACACTTCAGAGCAACACTCCACAGCAGCACATCTGGACAGGACAGTCAAGTTACCCAGAGTCTCCAAACTTAGAACTCCTCCAGTTTTCAGACACCTGTTTAATGTGAAGGCAAGCCTGACTCTGCACGGAGCGCACTGACCACGTTTCTGGTAGGCAGAACTGTTTCTCCAGCAGGTAGCAAGATGAACATTCGCTGGTGGAAGCACTCCAACCCTCGCAGGCTCTCCATTCTCTTTTTTTAGAGCCGCTAGCAGCCTTTTCTGATCACGGTCCTGCAGGACCAGTTGGGCAGCTGTCTACACACAAGCACAGGTGGTCATTGTGCTGCGACGCTGAACTGGGGCCAACAACGGGGTCTCTGGAAGAGGAGCAGCACCGCTCACAGCAGCTGCTCCTCTCCAGCAGAAGCGGTTTGCCAGAGGTGTTCCTGGGCCACACAGCCACCCAGCCCTGGGCAAGACGGTCACTGGGCTGCACCGGGACACGTCCCAGCAGGGAGACGGGGTCTGGGCTCAGATGGAGTGAGCCCTTCAAAGCGTTGACGTGACTGGGGAAGAGATGCAGCCTTCTCCACTGCAGATGGGAAGCAAATGCACCCTCTCATAGGGGCTATCAGTGGAGAAAGCTCCCTTCCACCGGACTGCTGCTCCCTTTGTTTTGCGGGAAGATTACCTCTACCCAGAAGCCCCGCGCGCTCCCTCCCTAACGCCTGGGGGGAGCCCCAGACGACGCTCAGGGCAGAGGTGCACCCACCAGGCCCAAGCACCCCGGCGGGTGGGCGGGCGAGCACGGCCGGCACCGCGGCGCTCCGCTCGGCTC
>NW_009647955.1:4125475-4157216 GCF_000708025.1 Charadrius vociferus
CCTCAGCCGCCGCCATGTCGGCGCCGGGGCGGCCCCCCTCAGCCCACCCCGCGCCCGCCCCACAGACGGAGGCGGTCGAGAGCATACAAAGGTTTAATCAAGTACAGTATTTACAATCCTTACAGCATGTACAGTCGGTTAACTACAAAGGTAATAATGCGCTTCTCTCATTTACAATGACAAACTACAGAAAACTACAGTCAAGTTTTAGATACAAAGTCTACAGACTTATTAAATGCGAACTAGGGCAGGTTATACATTCTTTACAGTTACACCTTAAGGGGGAAGGGGTCGCAAAAAGAACACAAGCATTTTACTGCTGGAATGCTTAAAAAACACCAAGTACAGAGGGACACATGGATAAAGAAAAAAAAAGTTCATTATTTCAGACAGAGTAACCTCTCTGCTTGAGGAAATGATGCTTTCAGGGATTTCTATCAAAACATGGAAAATCTGTGTGAAAGTGAAGAGAAAGTGAGAGAGATTTTTTCCTCCTCTGTCCTCTCCTTCCATGGGAAGAGAAACAAGAAAATACCGTATGCAGACAGTTAAAGCAATTGTATGAAAGGCAATATACCAAAATGGTACATTCATCCTTTTTCCCAGTACTGCCTTTCTGGAGCAGTCCCCGTTTTAAAAATGTGCTTTTGTGCAAGACAGCAAAACATTTTGGCTACCAGGGTGCACAAACAAGTGGCATAAACTCTTAACTGGGGAAAAAGCATCCATCTGTGAATGGGCAGAGATGGTAGTTTGCAAAACTGACTCAAAATACTTTCAGTGTATTAAATAATCATCTCAGTCCTTTTGACAGTGTAAAAATGTTACATCCTTGGTACTTACACGCTATTTGTAATTCTATGAAATGGTCCTTTTATATTCACTGTGTTATTTGAGATTCTCATGATCAAAAGGCAGAGTTAACATCCACAATTTCAAACAGATGGCTGCAGAGAAGCACCAAAGTTCTGGAAACATCGCAGTCAACCCCAACCCTATTCTAGTTCTCACATTTTTCTTTAGTGCTACAAAAGTTTTTGCTCCATCAAGGAGAACTCTAGTAATTTGGACAACATGTGTGTACCGATGTCACACTGCAAAACAGGAGAAATTTCCTCTTATATGGGGATCTGCTGACAGCAGTTGGAAGGTCTGGTTGCATTTTCTAAAACTATTTCAGCTCAGTATATAAACAGGTAAAATATAAAACCCCACAGAGTGAAAAATGCACTATTAATGAAGAATCCTTTAATGCACTAACATTAGAAGCCAGGAATGATACAACCCAAAGCTTCTGAAATCAGTAGAAAGACTGCAGCACAATTTCACAGAGTTCTTGGATTAGGTCCTAATTGGTAAGGAGACTGAAGTCAGAACATGTTTCTGCTGTTGATTAGTATGTTGTAGACTGCAATATGTGCAGCTCGTGAAAGCAAAGGAAGACTCCCACCATCTACCACCTTCACCACATTTACAGGAACAAATTCCAGCATGTCTAATATAATTCAATGGCATGATTCAGTACAATTCAAAAATTTAAGTTCATATGCACTGTACCAACATTAACATAAAAGATGAAACCTTATGAACAATCAAAATAATACAGACCACTAAGGAAACACCAGAGACACCATTTAAATCAACATGCAATGTAAGTAAATTATACCTCCGAAGTCAAGATGCATTAGCATCTTTGTTGAGCTCCCTGACATTTCTCTTTCCAAGAGATCTTTGGAACACGTGATCTAACACTGGCTAGAAAAAATATTGTGAAGTCTTTCAATGGGCTACCTAGTAAATTATTAAAAATCCATGTGAAAGCTGATTTTAAACTATGTTATCAATCTACTGCTTTGTACCTCACCAACTAAGTAAGAGCTGTTATACTTCATACCTACAAAGAAACATGAACTGGAATTGAAGCTTTCCATTACCCAGTACAGAGTACAAGATGTTAATTCAAAATGGAGCCTTACTGTCTATTACTCTAGTTATACTCAGATTAATATTGTAATAAAAAATGGAAATTTCTTTCTATTACTGAGCAGAAGATTAGCACTCAAGTTAGAACACGATATGAAAATCCAGGTCTTCAGAGTACGAGAGAGAATCATACTTTGCATTACAGAAGGCTGAATCCTATCAGTTTCAGAGGCCCTGAAGCACCAAGCCTGCCAGTGTTTGGTAGGACTAAGCCCTCAATGCATTTCATGCAGCATATTCATTTTTGCTGATGAGCAACATACTAACACATGTATTGCACCTGAGCTAAAAAACCAGCTTTAACTGAATGCAGTTTATACTGACTGAACATCCTAGTGTGCCTGAAAGGACTGGGGAAGAAGGCTGCAGGATCAGAAGTGACTTAACTACTCCCTGAATCATTAAAACTCCAGAGCTCCAGAAAAGAGTAATACAATCTGTGGATCAGGTATATTATAAATCCTTTAGCATAAATAGACTGGTTCAGCTTCCAAGACAGAACAGAGTCGGGAATGCAGCAAATGGATCTGCAGAGCTACTGGGAAGAAACTTTTTGTCTACAAGAAGCTGTCCTGCAAAATTTGTCACAGAGATTTTTATGGCTGGGAAGGAAAACACCAGTGGAGATTTGAAATCAGTGTCTCAGACATTCTTCCAGCAGCATGGACTGAGATAGCGAGATTATGCCATTAAGCCTTAGGTAGCTTTACATTACAGCCAATCACAGTATATACTGCCTGTCAGGTAGGCTGCAAAAGATAACTCTTTAGAAAAAACTACATCTAAAGTGTATACTACACATAGCCATATCCTACATTGTCCCATCTATACACTGGGAATTTTACTTTAAGATCTACTAAAACATCCACTGCTGTTAAATACTGGAGATTAGGAAGTCCATTATCATTTCATAGACAGCTATTTAAAAACCAACTTACTAGAAACTACTGCTTACAGGTGATATTCCTAAGTTTATTATTCAGACTAAACGCACTTTTAAAACGGGCAGAATCTGCTTTTTCTAGCATAATTAGACTGCACACGAAGCAAGAACTGTTTTGTAAGATTCTTCTGCTTGGAAAAAGAATCTATTGGACACTTCTAAAATGCTATTAGCTTTGTAGCAGTGATCATCCAGATTTGATGCATTATTATATGTTTGCGGCAAAAGGATAAATATTTGAAATACCTTATTCAAATTTAACATGCCAGAAAGTTTAATTTTACCATAGATTACAGAATTTTTTTTACCCAATTTTACTTATCTTTGCCAGCTTGGAGAAAAGCCAATTCATTTCCTAAATACGTTTAAACAGCAGGTTAGCATAATGCCATGGCTATTAGGACTGTTAAAAACTCAGACTGATACTCTGTTAGCTAAAAATTCTCCTTAAGTTGTCCATAGGGCAGACAAATAGAGCATAAAGAATTGCATCTGCTGGTTTAGGGCTTCAGGTGATTACTATCTAGGAACTAAATAACCTGAGACATAAGCATGTATCTACGGTCACCATTTATACATGCACATCAGCAGAGTGGAGCTCGCTATTGAATAAAGCAAACTGTGTTGCTGCCCTCAGAATACAGTTGGAGACTATAGTCATTTGTTACTTTGCAAAAACGTGCAGTGAAAGTCCTAGGTTTTCTTGTGCACACCTAACTCCAGATAACACATATACATACACATCTTTGCGGAGTATATAAAGGATACTGCTTCCTGATATAACGGATTAATTGCCCCAAATTTAGGGTGGCTGCATTACATATGAGATTTTATATATTCAGCTTAGGGCTAGTACTGAGAACAGCAAAAAAGAAAAGGTAAGAAACAGCCTTCGTAGGACTGTTCTACACAAACTCCGTTGGCTCAATATTTACTTTCATATGTCAAATTTCAAGTTTTGATATCAAAGTATTACAAACAAACCCCACATCATGTCCAGAAGGATTCAGTTTATTTTTCATGAAAGGTTCCACATGCTTAAAAGTATACTCGCTGCACAGAAAGTTGAATTTAAGAGGAAAAAAAAAGGAAAACAGACTGTTCTTAGAAGTTTGGTCCTCCAGGATATATACCTATTGTGACTGACCTGCAGTCACTAGCATAAAGGCCAGCCTGGTATTAAAGCTTCCACTGTGAAAGAGCTTGCAAAAGAGCAGGAGTTACCATGTCTTGTTATTAACAGCCTACCTCTAACCAGAGTCAGTGTAGGTTAAGTTATAGGCCCACAAACAGAACAACTCAGTAAGTCATTATCCAATTTCCCTTCCCAACAGTCCCAGAAAATGCAACCCAGACCTTCTTGTCAGAGGCACATTCTTGATGGCAACGGGGAGACAGATGACAGCAGAGGATACTAAATCACAAAGCGGGTCTGACCATCCTGCTGTCCCGAGTCTGCAATGCACACAGCTACGCACTGCTAACTTTATGTACAAACTGCAGACAAACTTCGTACTTGCTAACAGGTACTATTTTTATACTGAGCTAGCAGGCATTCCTTTTTTTTTTTTAAAAAAAAAAAACCCGAACATTTTCTTCAACTGCTGAGGTATACGTACTGTAGAACATAAAACAACTCATACATTTCCCCAGCTACCACAATCTAAAGCTACATTAGAGTGGTCATTTCATCCAAACTAACAAAATGCATATATAATTCATTCTGTTAAAGTAAAAAAAGACTTGCACTATAAGGATCAGGTTCTTTTCCTTCTTGACACTTAAGACTTCTGGGAATCTGACTGCTGGAAACGATTTAGCTTCTCTGGATTATTTGACGCCATTTGAGAAAAGTCACGAAAAATGTCCTGATAAATTTCATCTCCTAGGTAGAAAAGAAAAGTGAAACAGTTTTAAACAATTTGTGATAGTTAACATCACCCACCATTGCACAAATGCCCTACTGTGCTACCAATTACTGTTTAACGCTTATTCACGTATAAAGATTGCTTATAGATGGAATGATGCTGATGTGAACTCTTTGGGACTGTTTACTGGCATGCACATTCTGTATAAGCAAATTAAACAAAGCCAAACTATACCTGAAATAGTACCTCATGGGCAGCCACACAGAGGAAAGTTCAGAGTTAGAAAGGAAAAATGAAAGCATTTTAAAGCAATGTAAAAAGAAAAATGTTTATTAGCCGTTAAAGAATAAAATCCTTGGTTTTGCAAGGAGGTGCTAAACAAGATTCTCTCCAGAAAAGCAGAATTGGCATAAAGAAAGATTTACTTGGAAACAAAGGTCAGAAGTCTTATAGCCAGACAGAACTCTCCATGAAAGAAACAATCAGCAAGCAATAGTATAAAAAAAGCAATTCTAAGTAGAGAAATTACTGTTCATAAATCCTTTTGGTCTATTACTTCAGCAAATATAAATTTTTTACATGCATTACTGAAAATTCATTACATCTTTTAGTTTTATCTGTAAGAGTGATGATACCTTCCTTAAACATCTTTCATTGGTTGGGCGGGGGTTGGTTTTTTTTTTTGTTTGTTTGTTTTTTTAAATCTTCACCATTTGTGCTTAAACACAACCCGACTACTAGTACATATCCAAAAATGAGGGATGGCAGCAATTTCCACCAGGCCTGTCTCCCTCCCCCTCCCTGTCTACACAAGAAAACACATTCAGGAATGATTACTTCTTGAGTCCTTGCCAAGTCATTCTTCTGCCACTTTAAAATGGACATTTTCACATTCTTTCATCTGCTGCAGAATTTTGGGCCTCGAGTTCAGGTTTCACTTTAAAACATGAACTATATCCTATTGCCTTCAAAGGGAATTAAATACATAAAACATTTGGTCTGGTCACAAACTGTGCAGCCATCCAAATTTTATTGTCTTCCCAACACAGATGACCACACAGGACAAGATCCCGGCACTACAGTGCCTTGCTGATAGCTTGATTAATAGCATGACAAAGAAATCAACCTGAAGTCTCTCCCAATGTATATGTTGATTATGAAGATTTCCCCCCCCCACCACCAATATGATGATAAATGGTAGTTTTAAAAAGAATTTTTTTGTTTAGAAGTTGGCATCACAGCAAAAGGTTACACCGTTTTGTTTTTCCATCTCAATGCACATTTCCAATGTTAGAACTACTATTTTTTTGGACATGAGACTGCATTCATTTGAATACTTTCAGAAATGATAACTGACCTTCCAGAAACATTTAACATGCACCGCATATGGGTTTATATAAAAATGGAATGACACAATTCTTCCCAGACTTTAAAAAATAAATGCATTCAATGCTGCTCTACTGGGAAAAGTCAGTTCCCGTGAAATTCCCTTTTGGTTTTCAGATTCAGTTTCAAGTATGTTCTAGAGATGAAGCAGGCACAGGACACATTTTATTGTAATGGTTTCTGATAACTGTTTGCCCTGGGAGATAAGCACAGCAGGGAGGGAGTTGTGACATTCACCAAAAGAATAGCTGTGAGGAACGCAAAGTGGAATCAAGCTTGTAAGTAAAAGCAATTATGCTTTTAATACAGAAGTGGGTTCCACCGGTGAACAACTACTACTGTAGTTCGAGTTGCCGTATTTGGTTCTTTCAAATTAACTTGAAAGACAAAACCAAAAGCTATTTTTGCAAGATACACTGTGGCTCTGGTTTTGGCTCTATTGCATAACAAAAATACCACATACAAAAATAGACTAAAATAAAGTGCCCCTTTAGTCTGTGTGCTGCATTAAAATACTACTGTAAACCTTATAATTATTTTAAAATTCTACTTTAAAATTGAATTCTGGAAATTCCCTTTCCAAGCAACGTTTTCACTAAAGTGCAGATTTTATGTACAAAAATACTATAACAGTGCTTTACCATTTAACACCAGAGTAACTCAAAAGGCACACATCATACATTCAAGAAAAGATAGGAAGAAAAAGTAGCAATACTAATATCAAATAGTTAGCAGACATACTGTAGCACCAGAAGATGAGCACTCAAGTATTACACAAGAAACAGTACAATGGTGCATATGGCTTCTACCACCAGAAGCAAACTTTCTGTGGAAAAAGCTAGTTTCAGCTAGTTCCCATTCTAGGAATATTTTGGAAGACCAACTGTACCTTGCAAAGCAATACACACATTCTCTCAGTAGCTCAAACCAGCCGGGCATATTTAAATCAGAAATGTTGATGCAATTAGCTACATTAGTAATTGTTTATCAACTGCATTACTAAAGCAAAGAAAAAGGCAGTTGGCTTCACTCTGATGACAGCAAAGTCATACATTGATATTTACCCTCACATAGCTCCGAGCAAACATACAATTGTCTTGAAAATCCTTATTTTCTTCTAGAATTGTAACTTTGGAAAAGAGGAGTTCTAAAATAAGGGCAGTGCAGGTAATTTAACATGTATACGCAGTGAAAAAGACCTGCCTCATCTCTGACCACATAAAGGTATCATACCTTGTGACAGCAGAGATAGGTTTTGTGCTTACACTTACACATTTACACAACCCTTCTAGCAGGCTAGCTGACAGTAACATTTAAAACACTCAAATATTTACTCCAACTTTTAAAAGAGACTTCAGTGAGTAAAGAGTCAAGGAGAGCAGAGCTACACAATTCAAAGACAGAGCAAGATCTCCTGTCTGGGATGCTGTGCTACAGCCCGTGGCGTGAACTTCAAAAAATTCCTCTAATGATATGCTCCTATTTATTTTGCATTCAGATATTTATTTATATGATATGATTTTGGGCAAGCTCTACTTTCCATTGGCAATCTTGCTTGTTTACAAGGCTCAGATACTACCTGTAAAATATCTGGACCAGATTGTATCAACTCAGTCTCTAGATTCTACTGTAATACAAACTGATAGAAAGGTCAAGATATTTTCAAAGAAAGACTCCGCCAGCTTTTTATTTCATCTACCTAATTGAAGAATCTGTCTAAAAAAATATTTTAAACAAGATGTCAGGGGAAAGTAGTCTCCCCCCATCTCCAGTTAAAACACATTCATATTTTTATGTAAGTAGTGCATGTATTTGTTACAAATGAAACATTTTACTAAACATTTGTAATGTTTAGTAACCAGCTAAGGCTTTTTGTATGAACCATAGAAAAACATTTTCTGGTTTATAATAATTTTGGATGGTAGGTCCATTAAATGATCTAAAATACTGATTTATGATTTCGCACAGAGCTTTTGAATCAAAATACCTATCTCCCTTAAGAAAAAGGCATTTTACAATTTGAAACCAATAGTTAATATTTTTACCTCTTAAAATAAATGAGACTCAAAAATGCTTCAGTATTTGTTACCTTCAGCCTGTCAGTGAAGTACTATGCATTATATCAGAAAATAGCTCTACATTCAAAATGGCCAAATTGGCAATAGACTTTTTCATATACGTAGCCTGCTGCATTTTCTGAGTGGGGAACTCTGACTCATTTAAGCTCATAATCAAATATATACTTTTAAATTATCTGTTGCTCTGCCAAAGAAAGCATTTGAATGTCTGAATGTCTACAGCAGTTTTATTGTTTTAACTTGAATTTTCTAGAAGATTTGTTTAAAAATAAATTTGAAAAACATCTATTCTTAAGGAGAAACTTTATGAAATAAATACATTTGGTTTATTTAATAGAGTTCATCTGGGATATTGACATGAGATTCAATGTTGCCCCTTGAATATATTCCAGCTCCAATCTGGTAAAAGACATAAGCACACACAATCCTTATGAATCAGTGGAAAAATACATAAGGGCTTTACAGAAGTGAGCCAGGAGTACTCAGTGCTTGACCTTAAAAATAAGGTTTGCCTTTCACTATTACCAGGCATAGCAGCATGTTTTTAGCTGTCTAACTTGACAATCAAGTGCGCCTTCATTATTGATATTTGCATGAGAATAAATTAGGTTCCTACGGAAGCATACCATAATAGAAGAAATGGCTTGTGTAAATATCACATCAGAACATAGTGTAAATTGGGACTGAGTGCCCGAGAATAACGTTGCACATATTCATTCAATATAATTTGTTACTTTATACCAGTTGGCTCAAATGGCTGCCAATCCTTTTTTTTCCCCCCCAATCAAGTGGTAAGATACTATGCATACAAAAATACATACTTAAGAATGACTGTTTTGTTTCTTATTTGTATCTTAACAAATAAAAATATTTAAAAATAAAATCTGAGGAAACAATACTTTCCTATTTCTGTCCAGAGTTATTCTGAAATATTTGATGTACATTTTTACATTGGTGTGCAAGCATTTTTTCTTAAAAAAAAGAAAAAGAGGACCATTCCACAGGAAGGAGAATGGTGTCCTGTAGTTAAGATGAACTCCTCAACCGTCTCTGAGCAACCCAGGTCAGAAGGCCGCTATTAAATAATGTCAGGTAAACCCTAACATTATGTGAATTTCAATGGAACATCAACAGGAGAAAACTGCAGACAACTACCAGCAAAAGAGGTTAGTAATGGCTGTAGTAACACACACTACTATCATAATGTACTTTAAAAACTCTCCTTTTAGGTCCCCTAAATAACCTGACAAAGTCACACCAGTGAATTTCAATGGAACTTTAACATGTGTCGGTTGTTTATAAAAAACATTATTGTATGAACCTATCTTAAATTTTCCTCCAGTCCTAAGAATCTAATTGTAAACTGATAAATTCCTGAATACACTTCTTATACTGCATTTCGGTATGGTTATTAGTAGAGTATTGACCTGGCTGTCCATAGAGTCCTTCCGATTCACGCATTTCTTCATTCATCCTTGCTAAACGCAACCTACAATTTAGGAAAAAAAGAACAATGTCATCTTTAAGACACTAAAAAAGATTGCAATTCAAGACCTGCAATGCACTCCTAAATCTCACAGTGAGGTCACCTATGGATACTGCACTGATTTTTCTTTTGCTCTCCCTGTTTTTTTGTAATGGAATTTTCACATTCCTTGTATTTTTAACTTGGAACAGAATAGGAAAACCTAGTTACTTCAGTCAAAAAGAGAACGTACAACTTACAGTGTTACAATATCTGCATTTGCAGCTTCTACTGCTATACTCAATGGATCTTTCCCATCTTCATCAGTGGCATGTTGGTTTGCTCCTCGTTTTAGGAATAAACACACTTGCCTGTTTAGAAAAACCATGTAAGAATAATTTTCACAACAATAAAGGAAAAAAGCAAATAAATTCAAGCTGGATGCGACATATTTGGCTTAAGTCGCCAAAAGTCTCTTGAACATTATCAAAACAGTGCTATTCATCTAGAACAATTAAGACATTAACACAGTAGTAAGCAAAACCTTTAATTAATCCACATTAGAAAGACAGCCTAACTCAGATCACACTAGCGCGGCAAGGAGCTGAACCCTTTAGAAGCAAGACTCTACCTTCCTGTATCATCTTACGTTGTAGAACCAAAAAACCTAATCCCTTTTACCACAACAGAGAAGAACCACTGAGCACGATAAATCAATACAGGAAAAAATACAGCTCACAGGTGCCTGATTTACCCAGTAGAAACAGATCTTATTTTTCTCTGTTATTGTAATGCTTCATTTTTATAAACAGGGCATACTGACTAAGCTTACATCTTAAACTCTCCCAAGTTGTTGCAGTCTATTTTGAATTCATTCATGCAAAGAGTTTGGGCACCACCAACCAGATTATTAAGTCCTCATTTGAACTGAGCCGGTACAGGGTTTCAGTTAAAAGCCCTGATTCCAAAATGCAAGATGTGATGCAGTACAGTTTGAAATGAGATACGCTCTTAGTGCAACAAGTCAGAAAAAGCCTTGGCCCTCAGACAGCACTATTTCTCCCATTTGTATCATATTTCTGAAGAAAACAAGAAAAAACTCATGAGTCTTCACATTAATGTCTACAGTAAAGGATGGCCATTTACAAATCCTGGAGCAGTAAGTTACCCAGTGTGTCCTAGAACTGTGGCATGGTGCAGCGGCCCTCTTCCTTTCATGTCCCTGATGTTCACATTCGCCCCATTCTGCAGCAAGAATTCACAAGTAACCAATGAACCCTACAGAATCAAAGCAAAGAAACAATTCAGCGCCAGACCTCTAGAGTAAGAGCCAAACCTCTTCTGCCTTCTCACCACTGGGTCACGTGGCAAAGGAAACAAAAGGGAATTGCTTCCATATCATATTTAAATGCTACTAGGTTATATAATTCCCAAGAAAGCATTAACAGGAAAAAATAGTTCACAAACAACTTTGAGAGAATATTGTAAAGATAACTGCAGCATCACATTATCATTCATTAGCAAAGCAAGCAGTTCAAAAGGAACAGTGACACAGAAATATCCCTATTATTCCCCTTCCCCTCCTCCCGCATCAGTCGGTGCTGTACATCACGTACCCCTCTCACTGCCTGAATGAGTGGTGTTGCTTTGTTTTCTCCTACGTTGACCCAGTTTACTTCAGCTCCATGGGCCAATGCTTCTGCCATATCAGGAAGATTCTTCTCAAAGGCAGCTCGATACAGCTGCAATCCTGGACTAGGCTGTTTGGAGTCACAGAACACAGAGGACTCTTGCTTGTCTCCTTCTGAAAAAAAAACCAAAACAAAAACACAACAACTTCTTATCTGTAATCCCTGTTTTTAAAAGGTACCTCCTGGAATTCTGAACAAAAATGTAATTTCTCTGGCATAAGGTAGCTCAGGTTTTGCAGAATGCTGTGCATAGTTGCTCCATTCTGCCAGGAGAAGTCACAGATGCCTTTAGCTTGTTCCAGCATTCAGGCATGGCCACTTCACAGAATTATTACTGCCCAGAAAACATTCTCTCCACATTACTGGAAGGACTGAGTATCCTTCAATCTACCTAGTCCAAGTCATTTCTAAGAAATTACTTGAGGTTAGAAGTGTGTTTTATCCTATACTGCAAGATATGAATAAGAATAATTTCCTGCAGAGATGCAGTCATACAAATATATCTTTGTCTGCAACAGCTTGATATACCTAAATATGAGGCTAATACGATTCTGACCTAGTTTTTGTTAAAAGATGCCATTGTCATTTACCAATTACTCACTGTGGCTATAATCTCTTGGACTAAAGCATAATCTTTCTTTTCATCTCAATAAAAGTTATAAAGAGCGAAGTCTGGGAGATAAAGACATTGTTACATATAAGCTTTCAGGAGTTACAGCATCATGTTTTACAATGCAGTCAAGGAAAGGGTCCAGGCCACCTGCTGCTTGCCTACAAACCACAGCTGCAAACTACTGGATTTAAAACATACCTCAGAAGAGTGCTCTGATGTAGAAAAATAAGTTTGCTTTATAAATAAGTGTTTCAGATATTCTGACAAGCCATACTCAATACATCTGTCAGCCCAGGATGCTAATATTAGACAGCAAATAATTTTATCAATCAATTTATAGAACTTAGAATAAGGAGGGGGTAATGTTTGAAGACATGGTCAATTCCACTAAGTGGAAAACAGAAACATTAAGCAAGAATGCTCAAATAACACATAAAAGCCTATTATCTGTGACTTAACGGGAATTCCATCTCCAAGGATTTAACTATTTATAAAAGGATTATGCATTTCTGTGGAGACTTGTCTGTATCAAAATGCAGCATTGCTCTCTGCTAAAAAACCCAAAGTTCTGGCTCAGTATCATCTGACTGGAAAAAAACCCCGTAATTCTCTGAACTCATTTAGAATGATTCAATGTCATTCTTGCTACCAAGCCTGGAGGAGAGAAAGGCCACTCAAGCAATCATTACCCTTGTTAATAATATTTCAGCCCACCAGGATAGAAGAGACATGAATTGTACCACCAAGTACTAATCTCTTTGATAAGAGCATGCTATCAAGAAGTGATTAATTTTTCATCTTGAAGTACAAAGCCTAACGCACCTGGTTCATACAAACTGTTAGCTGATATAGTAGAGGCAAGATGTTCTCTGCTGTCATCAGCACTCTGCTGGATCCCACTGTCACTGCTTTGCACTGTTTTAGAGAGAAACTGTAATTACTATGCAGACTGTAAGTTACCTGTTCATCACAGACACCATGATAATAAAGCAAGCTCTTATACTTGGTCCTGAATACATTATTTTTTTATTGACTATTCAATATTCTTAACATATCCATAGAAAAATATGAAGTCCCATGTTGCAACCAGAACATTTCTAATAATAATAAATGTTAAAGATTATTAGAAATGAAAAGATCAGGATAAGTAAAAAAGCTTAAATTATTTCATGAAAACACTAAGCAATGCAGTAGCAGGAGACAATGGATTAAAGGCAGGGAGATGGCCACAACACACAATGGATCACTAGTGCAAATACTGAACACGCCACAGCTGTAGTACTTACTACTACGTAGTTTTGAAGAGGTATCAAAGTAGGAGAAGAGTGAATCTAGTTCATCAGGACAGAACAGAGACTCCCGCCTCGCCTCGTCGCTACTTACAGCAACCGCTGGGACATGCAAGTTAGCAAAGCACAAAGCAGGCAGTAAGGAAGGGATAGGGCAGGAGAGATCGTTATTGGAAAAATTAAGAAGGATGAAAATACGGAGGAAAGAAGGTGGTTAATATGTTTCTGAAAGGTAAGCATCCTCATTCTAAACTCTTCCCCACCTCAAAATGCACATCTCTGAACATGTCTTTTCTCCCCTATACTTCTAAACTAGGCTATGACCCAAAGACAAATTCCAATTTCTCTGCATGAGGCAGATTAGTTAATACAAAAATGTTACTTTAAAAAGAACACGTGTACTATAGCTAAGGAGAGAAGTGTGTAAATACCTTTTTGGGATGCTGCACCTTGTTCCCCTGCCAAAAGGGATTTTTCAGGGCCACTGTGCCTTTTCTCTTCCTGACTTTGAGGCAAAACTTTTGTTCCAGATTCAAGCAGAGATACTGATGCAGACTGTTTCTCTACAAACTTTCTTTCCACATACTTTGCTCTGATGTATGCCTCCTTCTCCTGCCTGTCATGTACAAAATCCCTGAAGTTAGCAAGCTAGTATTTTAACAGTTTCATGTATTAAAAGAATATCCACTTCATACTAAAGCCGGTAACCAAAATTGTAGTTTGGCATTGCACGTAAGGCACACTGATGACACATTTTCAGAAAGATGAAGAGCATGCTGTCTAACTCTTTCTGGATTCTTGATTAAATTTTGCATAAGGCTCAAAAACTTAACAAAGATTTTGTTAAGTTCATATACGTAAATTTTCTTTCAGGTATACTTTAGAAAGTGGTAGGTGGAATAAATAAGCATTAGCTACTGTATGTTACTTAGAATAGAATAGACTACTTCAGTTGGAAGGGACCTACAACAATCATCTAGTCCAACTACCACTTCTTGGTATTAATCCTTTATACATGTTTTACTTTGTTAATAACCTATCAATATAGCATATTGTTAGTTTCTTAGGTAAATATAAATTGCAACATTTGTTAAAGGAACATCAAGATTGCACAAGAGAACCATAACAATAACAAACCACAGGTAGGCACAGCCACCAGCTCCATAATGCATACTGAAATACTTTTTCTTGTAACCTGAGGTTATCATCTTAAGACACACACCAGTTGTGACAAACTGATAAAAGGGGCTATAAAACTATTCCTATTGAAACTGCTGAAAAGCAGTTACCACTAGAAGGAATATCTTGCAAATCTCCTACTTTATTTATATTACTATCATCTCCAAATTGCCAACACTTTATAAAACGCTGTTTTCTATACCATAAAACTGCCTGACAGCAAGCAGCACAGAACTGGAAAACTGGTAAAAAAAGTTTTAAAAGACACCTTATACAGCAGAACAAAACATTAGGAAACTACCTTCAAAGGGAAATTAGCATCAGAGAAATGGTAGACAGCAATACAATCATTAGAAGGCTGCTGTAAAGCAGCAGAGCTCATATACAACGTAGGCAGAAAGAAAAGAGCATTCTGGGGATCAGGGAACAAAAGTCAAACTCAAGAACAAAGTCACTGTAAACAAAAGGCACAGGCTCCTTCCAGGAGCACTGACAGACCAAGTACAGCTGGCTCAAATGGTGCAAAGTAGACAGGAAACAAAATCAACATGCCCACATTGATGAGACTGAGCAGGATGCTATAGAGTTGTCATCAAAAGGAGGGAGTGAGATCAGAAAAAGAACAAGTGAAGACGAGAAGCCAAAAGGAACCAACAGGATGAATACCCAATAAAGATAAAGAGGGGAAAAAAAGGGGGAGAGCAAAACACACTGGTGGTAAGGGGAAACAAAGAGTAAATCAAAGGAGTGTTACACAGTTAAGTGGCAGCATCTTTTAAAGCTGGAGGCTGAAGGAAGCAACAAGAAAAGGAGGAGGCACGGCTACTAAATTACTACCTTTGGCTTCCAGGTTGTGGCTTCTTTACTCCCACTTTTTCCAACTTCGCTTCATATATTCTATTTATAACATCATTTCCCAATTCACACATAAGCTATGAAGCAAAATAAATAAATTCAAATACATTTGCAAAAGGCTTTGTCTACCTATTTAGTTGTTTTTAACCTCACTCAGCCTATTTTTACAACTTCGTACTTTCACTGGTAAAAGCGTACTTACAAAAATAAGCATGGTTTTATGTCACGATAATGAAATCATCAGTGAACAGAGACATAGTTCCAAGTAACACAGCAAAAAAATATAGTTACTCTTTTAAATTGCCATTCTCTTCTGAAAAATCACTGCAAAAGTGACCATCTGTCATTCAAGAATCTTTTTTGTGCGATCAGAATGACATCTGCAGGCCTCATTAACAAAGGTACTGTTTTCCACCAGCTTTGCTGGTAGCTATTTTTGTCCCACTGGCAAGAGAAAAGTCAATCAATTCACTGTGTCCAACAGACATTTTTGCTAAAACATAATCTGTTATGTCTATAGAAAAAGGACCAAAGACAAAAACCAGCCCGCAAATACTACTTTAAGGAGAATTTGGCCTATAAAGTCCAACTTCCTGATGGCAATGAACAGACTTCTTGCTTCTAATACTAGGTAGAATATTGAGCTCTGGTATTTACATAAACAGGACAAGGGGCGTAGTTTTGGGGTTGGTTTGTTTCCTCAGCATGAACGCACTGATGCTAAAATTATTTAAGGTCAAACCACAAGAGAAATACTCCTATTCACATTGGAAATAGAGAAGCAATAACTAAGTACCAGAACATCACAGTTAGAAACAAATGCTTTGCATCAGTTATTCAGTTGCACACACGCATCCATGCATGAGTTCCTGTTTTCGTGTTTCAGCGTCACATTATTTTCATAACCACATTTCAAGCTAGAATTTTGACACGCAAGCAGCACACAAGAGCAGTTCCATAATGTTCTCTTATAAGCCAGTAGCAGTTTGAAATCTAGATCTCGCTGTAGGAGCCAACATCTGAATCTTCAAGTATGATCGTCATGCTTTAGGCTGATATAGCACTTCTAAAATTTTTCAGCCCACTATATTATTGGTCTGTAAACAGACTTCCATTTTCATATGTTGACAGTATCAGATGAAACTTAATAAGCAAAGTGTGTTTGTGAACCCAAAAGTGCCATAAGTTGTTCTGACTCACAAGTTTGTAACAAGAATGACTACTGCTACTGCATGTATTAGAAGAGAGTGTGAATAAAAAAACCCAACACACAACTATAAGCACTTTTGAGTGTAAAATTTAAGACGTGCACTGGGTACAGATGCAAGTGTTTCCTGCATTGAACTGTGTGATGCAGTGGCTTTAAAATAACAATCTAAGTACCACATAGAAACTTGTTTCAAAAATCCTATCATACCTTTAGAAGTTCAGGTTCCCACGAATCCAGCGTTAAAGATCTTACTTTTGAAAAGTGGACTCCCAAGCTCCTAAACAGCATGAAAAAAATATTAATCTGTAACTGCAGGCTGTGCCTTACCTCAAGACAGCTTTACCATTAGTTCATGCAAATAAAGCAGTTTCCTTAATTCTGTTTACAAACAGCAGTCTCTAACTTTGCTTCAATGTACATTTAAAGAGGCAAACGCCACCCTTCCTAATTAAGTCAATGCACAAACCAAGTATAGTTTTGAAGGGCTCCCAACCTGTGTATCCCAGAGCACTCAATGCACAGCGTGATTCCTAGGTTGATACTGGCCCAGCGAGGATCTGCCAAACCACAATCACAGCAGGCGGCATTACCAGCAATACACTGAACTCGCTGTAGAGCGCTTTCCCCTTTTAACAACTTCTCTTTTGTCTCACTGCCAGATTCTAGGCTTCCAGTAGAAGGAGATGATTTCTTTTCCTGTTTCTAAAAAACAGACAAGAAACAAAAAAAAGAAGCACACAGTAAATTAAAAAAATAAAGGTCCTACAGATACTGACAATGCACTATAATCCTAGAAAAGTAACTTCTGCATTTAAGGCCAAGGAAAGCCACAGAACTGAAGAAAAAAAGTTTAGCTTTTTAGAAGAAATACAGAACTGAATATAGGAGTGTCCAATAATCCTATGGATTTCAATCACATTACAGAAAAGTCTCATTAAAACATACAGGCTAAAATTAACATTAGCAAGATGGAGTGAAAGACAGATTAGATATAAATCATAGCCTTCAGTTTTATTGCATTTCCACTGGAAGACAAACAACAGATTCTTTTTTTCCTTCCCTCTCATCAAAAAGGTTTTCTCTATTTTTAATTTTCAGTGTCTAAAGGGGGGTTGTTTGTTTGGTTTTTAAACTCACCTCAGATTCATCCCCTTTCTCTCTATATGCTGTAGCAATACTGGTCTGAACAGCCTTAATCCATGCCTGTCGCAGCTTTTCCGAGTCAGCCTGAAGCATGCAGCTTCTGTAACAAATACATGCGTACTCAGATTCAGAGACTGACCAAGCAACTAACATTTAACAACACATTGTTCAATAAAACGCAGACTCTTGAGAAAGTTTCATGCTATCACCTCAATTATATTGTTTAGTAGGCATCATCTAATAAACCCATTTATTTTGAGATAAAGCAGTGACCCTTTATGAATTGCAAACTCCTTGTTTCAAAGCTATTTGCAGGTAATGTTAAACCACATTGATGACTCTTCAAATAACCCAGAAAATGGCTTAGCTTCCTATTCCCTTTCTTATTCCAAATTTTTCATTTTTATATCCTCACATGCAATTTACTTCCATGACTAATTACACAAGATACAAGTGTTAGTCCTTGAAAACGCAGTTCATTCACTGAGATCAAGAGAAAATGATTTTAAAGCTCTCTGACAAAGAATGAAAAGCTTTTCACACCAACAGTCAAAGGAAACAGGTCATGAAGTATAAAACTATTCCAACTCTTAAGGGCTGAAAAAATACAGGCAAGCAGGAGCAAAATGCATGTTAAAGTGAACCACAACTGAGGCTGCAAACATGAGGACAGCAATTTGTTAAGAGAAACCTAAGTAGGAGTGTGGAGTGTAGATAACATCTAAACCAAAAAGCAGGTTGACCTTATATCAAAAATTTAAATACGGTCACATCTCGAAGAAAGAAAACAACAATAAGAAATCAACATCCTGCGCCCTGGCTGTGGCAAGACTGCTATACTTCTCCAGATATAACCAATACACTGCACTGCTAGAGCAGAACAATATTTTTATTTGGTAGTTTCATTAAGTGCATTCTGAAATGTAATTTAACACTACTGAGACAACATCTTATTAATAAAGTTTCTCTCTCATTACACCAATCAGAAATTTGGAGAAACTGAGATCTATTTTCTACGTTACTAAGCAGCTTGATAGTATCAGCTACTAAGCAACAACAGCTCCATAACCACAAGCCATTTATGCATAAGGCACAAGAATGTATGTTTATTTTAATGCCAAAACTAAATATTAGGAACACTTCTCACAGCATCACTTACTCTTAGCCAAAACTTCAGAAAACAGAATTGTTCAGATACTTTTCCTGTTTTGATCTATCCCGAGAGAAATATTAATCTTGCATTTCAAGACAACTGAATGTAATGATTTTTTACTTTTTAAATAAACATGCTCCATCACTTCTTACTTTGTAGGAGAAACCACCTCAAAACAGAAACGTCTTTCTATGTCCTCACAGTGTTTAACTGTGCAAAGCCGCAAGTCTTCAACGACTACCGTGGGATTATCCTAAGAGACAAAAATTAACAAAACAGGTCACATAGAGGAAAGATAAAGTTGCTAATAATCCTAGATTATTTATAATTTAATTCTATTTGCTTGTTTACACAATTTTTTCCTCCAAAAATAAAATTGTAAATAGGTGGAATCGGAGATACTTGGCAGAAAATATTTATATAAATTCTGATGCTTCACTATGTTTTATCAAAATTTCATACAAATT
Organism: Charadrius vociferus; assembly: GCF_000708025.1. NCBI lineage: Eukaryota > Metazoa > Chordata > Aves > Charadriiformes > Charadriidae > Charadrius > Charadrius vociferus. The sequence continues at coordinate 4,144,799 of NW_009647955.1, forward strand.
TTGGATAATGCCTTTTTACCTACAATCCAATCTACTAAATAATTAACACCTTAAATTGAAACAGTATCCAAAGGAGTTCAAAGATACTTTCTAAGAGATGCAATTAGCTCACAAATAAATCAAAGATTATACCTAAATCAGCAGTATTATAAGTGCCAAGTACAAAACCCAGAAGCTGGATGCAGTAGTTTTGAATATTTGATTCAATTCATAAGAATTCTATTCTAAGCTAACGGCCTTTTAAAGGCACTTTTTAAAAATAACATAAAAACATAACTGAAATTCATAAATACAAGATGGCCAACTCAGATGTGCTCACACAAAGTCAACTGTTTCACTTCCAACCACAATAATGAAGACCCTTCATCTGATGGCATCAGATAACCAGGAATAGCCTCTGAACCCGGGCTGGTAACGCTGAAGAGAAACAAATTGTCATAAACTCTACCCCCCCCCCCCCCCTTTTTTTTTTTTTTTTGGCCTTCTCCATACAGTTCTCTAGCTTTTTCCCAACACGAAGAACAGTTACAACTATGTGGTGCAAAAGCAGATTCTCGAACAGTAACCAAAGGAGCAGGGGTCCAAAAGTCGACTGAAAAGGCCACGGCTTCCACAGCTCGGGGCAGAGTTGCACTTGCTGCTGCAACATACAACTGCACTTTCCCACCAGCACAGACAGACATCCACTACCTTGCATTTTCAGCGTTAAATACATGTCCATAGCATCCCTGACTGTTCGTAACAAATGCTTTCATGCCTTCTTTTCCCTCCCCTCTCCCCAACTGCTAAACCGGGTATGTGAACGCAGTAACTGGAGAGAGGAAGTCCTGAAAGAGTTAAATGCAACTGCTCAAAGAACTGCATGGAGTATGTGGCTGCTACCAAGTGTGTACATGTCTTTTGGGACCAACAACTTTTAAGGCTCTTCATAAACTTTCTCTGCAACAAGGTAATAAAAGCCACAGCAAATAAAGTATGTGCTTACAAGTCACTGTGCAGGATTCTCAAAATCTGCAAGTGTAGCTGTTAGTCTCATTTTACAAAGGGAGAAACTAATTTAGAAAATGAAGTAGGTTGTTCAAGACCACACAGGATGCCAATGTCAGCACTGTTCCTCCTTCCCCTGATCCATCAGGAAAACCATCACCCACACCCCAAACTGTCCCACGCCAGTTTCTGATACCTACCTTAAATTTCTTCTGGTACACCAGTTGGTTATTTTGTATTGAGAACCAGCGCCTATTCAAATAAGAGACATGCAGAGAATACGTAACTACTTTTACAGTGCTTAGACTGAAATGTGCTAACACAGTCTATAGAGAGACTGCATAAAAGAATTCACAAAAGTAATGCCGCAGTCAGTTTTGGCAAGTATTTCATGAGAATAATGAAAAAGGGAAAGCAGACAAAACAGAAAAGAAAGCAAGGTTCAAATAATTTGAGTCCTAAACAAACACATTCATGTTATGACAACATTAGTTAAGCTATCACACAAAACATTTTCATTTGAAAGAAGATTTATGTCCATATTTTAGCAGCAAGCTACAATTAAGTAATTGTTTGCTAGCACAAATTCAGGTAGTTTTAATAACAAAAATAATTAAACTATGTAAGCTACTCACTTCTGAAACACTTGAGTAGAACTGAGAAATAACTTACTGAGACACTGAAAATACTACAGTGTTGCTGTCCCATGTAGGTTTAATGTCTCTCTATATTTGGCATTTCTTAAAGTTTTAGATGCTGAAATAATAATATTGCATACACAACCAATGCAATCCCAATGAAAAATTTTTAAGTAGGATCCTAAATTAAGACTCAGCTTTGTAGGAAAACATCAAGTAAAAGATTTAACGAAAGCATCCTATAAAATGCAAAAGATAATGTAACACTTAAAAACTCCTCTGAACTGTATCCTTCATTGTCAAACTCACTGTTCAGATAGGATACAATTCATAGAGAATGGGAAGTTCATTCATATTTTGGGAAAAATTATGACTGCCTCAGATCTCCAACAACTATGTTTTAACAGACCACTGAATATTAGGGGGAAAAAAAAAAAGCAAATATAACCATCCCTTTCTAGCTCTTCTGGGGATGCACAAAATAAAAGCTAACCAGTCATCACTGGTTTTGAACTGACAAAAATGAAGGGAATAAAAACTAATTCAGTCCTGCAGTGAAATTTACACTTTTTTGTTTTGTTCAGGCTTGTAACATGTTTATCGTAGCATAATTCCTCAATTATCTCAAATACCCCACTGACACCACACATCACTTTTTTCTGCACTGCCAATTAGTTTGAATGGTAACAGCATACAAAATATTGTATTGCAACATATCTTGTTATTCTCCACAGGCTGTTGAACTTCAAGGTACAGTTTACTACAATTAGTAACAAGAGCTCCATATATTTATTCAACCACCACAAGCCATTCATGAAAAGAAGCACACAAAGATTGTTAAGAAAAATTTAAAATATAAAAAAAGTTAGATTAAAAACAGAAAATCTAGTATTTGTTAGAAAATTTAGTACTTAATAGACAGATGAGATTCTACCTTTTAACTTTTTTTTCAAATGTTGTGCAGATATATTTAATTTAAAAAGCAACAACAGGATCTTCTTTTAATACTGGATTTCCAACATAATAACAGTCATCTTAGGTTAAGATAATTGAAAAGAATAATGCAAAAAGTTAACTATTTTTTTTTTCAATTTATTAACAGTTTTGGTCACTGCTATTTAAAAGGTATCACCTTAATCATCTATTAAAAAAAAACCCAAACCACAGATGCGGTAACTAAGGCTCAACTATGAGCATAAGGCAGGTTATTGCTAATATTTAAATAGGTATCTCAACAAAGGAGCAGACTAGAAAAGGAAAATAATCTCAGGCTTTTTATGTGTTTTTTTTGAACATAACACCAAATAGAAAAAAACATGAAAAGCAGTGTCTAAGTCAAAGGAAAAAAAAAATGCAGTCTCATCCCAAGATAACATGCAATGGAGCAAATCCCTAATAATGGCCTTAGGTCATATAATTAACTTCATAAACACAATGCTTCGTTTGTCCTATGGATAAATATTTACTGAGCTACTGAAATACATATACCCAGTTGATCAGACTGGAGCTTAAGTCAGCACACAAATTGTCGAACAAATTTATGTTATCTTTAAACTCTAGACTAGAGTTTTCAAAGTCTTCCAGCCCCTTTTCTTCCTAGTAGTTAAATCTGTTTAAGAGAACTTTCCAGTCCAGCCCAAGTGTGGGGTTTTCAATTTGGGGGTTTTTTTGGGTTTTTTCGTGTTTTTTCGTGGTTTTTTTTTTTTTTTTTTTAAGAAACTTCTATTGAACAAGATCAACAATTAATGTAGTAGAACTTGTAGATCACACTTTTGTAATAGACATCAACAGAAAATAAAGTTAATACCTTTTATTATATGCTTGAAAAAATAAAAGTGGTAGAGTCCCCTCCAACGTGTCGGCACCACAGCAGTTTTATTCAGGCCAAAAACTTTGAGTTATTTCATACTAACCAAGTATCATCAATAAATCCTACTCATTACTGTAGGAAACAGACTGCTGGGGGTCTACAGCAGAAACAGCCAGGAACTTCTGAGGTTCAGTGTCTGTACTGAAGGTGCTGTTGTAGGGTATGCCACATCTATCCTTTTCTAAGAATTAATGTTCATAAACCTTTAGGCAACATGTGTGCAGTAAGTACCGACCATTATCAAAGTTTCTTTCAATGTGGCATTCTGTCAGATATAGGAGAGAGTTTGTTAAATAGGAAACAATACAAAATTCATTGAAAAATGTTTCCAATTTCTGAGAACTGAAAGTAATACTAAAAAGAAATACAAAATTTAGGTTAGAGTTTTACATAAAAAAAAATAATTGCGGTCATTGATTTTCAAAAGGAAACGGTTTTCTTCGCTAGTTGCTACCAGCACGCAAATAAAAATAGAGTGATTAAGAATGCACAACATTTAAAAGTTACATCTATATTTCCAATGCAGTTGATAAGAAAAATCTCACCAACTACAATTGGAAGAAGTCAAAACACTGATCTTGTATGCTCAGAAGTTTGAGTGCAGAAACTTTGCTTTAACTCCTTTTTAGCTAAAACTAGCTCAATCTTTCTAATTCTTGTAAAGGTGTTGAGGAGCAGGTATACTGGCATCCCAGGCAGAATCCTTCTGTTATTTTCTTAGACTGAGCCACTTATACATCCATTGCAAGTAATCAAAATTAAATGCAGGGTTAATTAAGAGCTTTTTGCGTGCCAAAGAAACATTGGGAAGGTATAAAAGAAGCTGGTTGGTACCTGATGTGATCTGGCTTTTTCCTGTCATGTGAAAAAATGGGGTAGGATTAAAACATAAGGGAAAGGAGGAAAAGGAGTGAAAAATGCAAAATGAGCAAAATAAGCAAAGAAGTAGCATGATCTGACTATACAGCAGAATTAAGAAGGAAAACATTTAAGACATCCAACCTAAAAACTATCCGGAACATACTAGTGTGACAAATGCTTTTTTCCCGACACATATTTATTCACGCATATCTTTCTTTATGATATGGACTTATTTTTCATTTCAATTTCTAGGAACCAAAACAGCTTTCCACCTACTGCTCCACAATAATAAATACACCTGATTTCAGTTACTGATGCCTTAAGAAAAATAGTATACAATAAGATACATCATTTACAGACAGACATACATTCAAAAAATGTCTCCATACCTGTTACTGTAAGACTTTGCAGTATAAAGATATCATTTTGATTCCACTAAAGTATATTATCTGAAATACTTGTGTACATTACACACTATGGATTTAGTCACAATAAAAAGAGATAGCAGAATCTCCATCCCTTTCAAAGCACAGCAACATTGAATTGCAAATAGCTCTTGTGGTTTGCATTATAACCTGCTCAAACACTATTTGTTTCTCAAGCCAGTGTCATGCAGAACTATCCCAAGAACAGCAAACTCAATGCAAATGCCCAAATAACTAAAGTCTTCAGACAATTAAACCCAAGTTGCCAGCTGCCCCAGGAAGAAACTACATCATCCTAGCAAGAAATTAGCTTGGATCGGAAACAAAACAAGTTTTCATTCATTAGAACAGATCTGCCCTCCCTTCAAAAGGCTTCATTAGATTGGTTTTGATCTTTTTCTCCCCCAGCAACCAGACTTTTTCCAACATAATCCACTATGGTGTCCATGGATTCATTGACCAAGACACATACACGGAAGCATCACAATTAAATAATTGTTAGCTAGAATGATACTGATGCATGCCAAACCCAGACAAAATCCATTGTAGCATTTCCTTTTCTCTTATGTTTTTAATGCTGCTAAGTATACACCAATAGCGGTAATTGCAATGACTTTTGGTGACTTTAATTCAGTCTTAAAGGAGCACTTGAAAAGGTCTAGAAGCATCAAAATATCAACTGACACCAACAGAGGGAAACGAGAAGCTACCGTTTTAAATACATATTACTCCTGGCAGTGCAATCAGCTGTTCACAAGGAAGATCAGTGCCATCACCCTTGGTTCAGAACATCGGGAAATTCCAGTACTTAGTTCTAGGCAAATTCTTCCGGTTTTGTTTCAGCTGGTTGATTTTCCACCCGTCTCCTCCAAAGATGGGCATATAATGAAGCAGCAAACTACCTATCTGATAAGAACACTGAAAAATATCTTGTCTGTTTGAGATCTGACTTCAGCCCCGAATTCTCCCATATAAAATAGATCATTCTCTAAATGTTTCCTCCTTTGGTATCTCATTGTATATTTTTTCACACAAAACAGTTTAATGCAATGACACAGGCCTTTTTTGTACTCTACCTAGTGACTGGAAAAACACCCTCACCTCTAAAATATGGTAAACTTTAATCAGTACTATCTTCCTGCAGCTGAAACGTCAATATTATATAAGTAAAGCATTCCATCAGTGGAAATAGGCTGTGGAAAGTGGCAATGACCACTTCAGTGCCTACAATGTAGCAATCAATTACAAATGTATTCAGAAATAAAAATAAGAAAAATACTTCTCTATTTCTATTAAAACATCAAAAATGGGGCAAGATTCAGAAACTAATAGTTGTCTTCATTAAGGTCTTAAACATATATTTTATGTATGGTAATAGTAGTAGTGGTTTCATAACAATTAGTAATGGTTTGTGAATGTGAAGTACAAAATTAAAACGATTGATTCAATTTCTTATGCTATCTTATAGATAGCATATCCAGTGCTGTTCTCTGCCTAGTTCTGAAGCATCCAACTAGCCTATCGCGGTGAGATAAGTTATCAAGAATCTAAGATTAAAAAAAGGTTAAAGGTTTAGCTTTATTGAATACTCCTGTGAAAAAGAGAAGAAAAAACCTGTAAGCAAATATAAATTATATAGTAAAAGTAGGCAGCTCTGACTCATTACTGAGCTGTTTACCTTGGCTCTTAAATAACTTATTGTTTGGATATGTTTTCATTATAGATGTTCAAACCTGTAACTTAACCTGAAAGAATGTCATTGTGTATCCTGATTTAATTATGACTTCCACATATTTATTTTGTGTCCATTAAAGTTTCCAACATGCAGAATTTAGTTTTAATTGAATCCTATTCTCTAACTATTTTAAGGTAAGATACATGTACAGTTTCACTAGGTACAAAGCCACGTGGAAGAAGAATATTTCTCAGCTACCTTCCAACACTCCTGTCCTGCTCCTTCCTGTTACCTCCCTGCAGAGTAAGACTTTTATGCTATCCAAAAGAAGAACCCAGAAAGCGAGCCAGAGTTTTGCCTTCAGTCACTTACCAAGTCAATCCTGCAAAACACCTTGGAAAAAGGATCCTTTCAGCCTGCTGAGAATCCAATAAAGGACACTTTCCTACCCTGTTACTGGGGATTTTTCTCAGTGTGCTTACACTAATGCTTTACTTCAGACCGGGAACGTGCTTTTGAAGCATATCTCCCAGTTTTTTCTCCCTTCGCTGTCCTTTGTCTTGGAGAACTCTGAATTCTGCTTGGATGGAACTAACCCAGAAGGTACATTACAACTACAGGCAGATAATCAGACCACAGACCAGACTAGAAGCAGCGCAAAGTAAAAAGTCCCTTATACTAGTCACACCTGACTTGCTAATACAGATACAGTCTTACTGACACCACTGCCCCATGTGTCAGTCTATGGATTTAAGTGAGGCAATCCCAATTTGTTATAGACTTGTGATGTTCCAAAGATGCTCAAGGAACTATACAATAATTAAGGTTGGAAGGGACCACATATCCAAACGGACATTCTGACTTTTGAAACACTTTGTATAGTTTAAAAGAAGCACTGCTGCAAAAATTGCAGAGTATAAGATAGTAAAAAGTTGTTGTGTCTGTATACAAGATAGTTGTGTCTGTATCACAAGAACTTGAATTTTAAAGTCAAGAACTGTATCAAACTACACTGTAAATGCTCCAGCATATATAATATTTCCTTGAAAACAGCATACACCCTTGGAAATGCAAAAGATAACCTACTCAGGAAGAAAAATATTTAAACAACAGTAAAATACACATTGTTAAGTACACATGACTAAATATATTTTGAATTCCCAACAGGACCAACAAAACTACTAAGCAGAAGTCACTGCACAGGACAGGAATTGTAAAGGATAACAATCGCATGCTTATCTTTCAGGAAAAATAACTAAAGTCCTTGAGTACTTGAGTCCTTCACTACGTTTCCCTGCTTCCAACTTCCATTTTACTTTGTCCTCTAACACTTATTTTCCCAGCATATACATTCACATAGCTTACTGTATACAATCATAAGGATTCCTCTGTTTTAACCCCAAAGTAAGGCCAAAATGCAATTACAGAGCCAGACTGAACACAACAAAGCAAGTTTTCCATACATAGGACTTCTCCAGGCTAAGATGTAAGAATATAAGAAAAAGGCTTGCAAACAACTAGGACAGGAGATAAGGTAAAAATGAAGTGCCATCTCTATGTTAATTAATGGAGTTGTCTGAGCGTTCTGTCAAAACTGTGGAATCAGTGAGTTGCACAGGTTATAAATCAGATTAGAGTTTAGCTTAAACAGTATCTTAATAAGCTAATAAATAGAAGTTCTGAATAATTACCTGTTCCAAGTCTTGAAGGCATTGCTGGCTCGCTTAAATAGATAACCTTCCATAACAATACCATTGGCTGCATCTACGTTGTATTCTAGTTTCGTATCATCACTGGAATAATCCTAGTACGAAGGAACAAGACAAAAAAAGGACATTGCTTTCAAATGAAACTTCAAATACCGGCAGTATTAATGTCAAAAAGAGTAAACATTTAGGAATAATGTTTTGCCTGCAACACTTATTAGTCAAGCCATGACTCTCAGCTCCTGACAATTTTTTTAAAAAAGCATTTTTAGGAGATCAGAATGCTTTAGATTTTTAGTTTACCTGCACACAAGGGGAATTTCTTGCTCAGATCTGGTGACCCCTATGGCCAAGTAGAAGGCAAACACTACTGACAGAGCATCTGATGCTTCAACTGTCCACTCAAATGGTGTCTCATATATTTCAAAGAAAGGGGAGAGTAAGGTAGAGGAAAAGGAGCAATGGGAGTTAGGAATCAAAACTGAAAAGCAATTGCAGCCTGTTGCAGACAACTGTATAAAGCCAGTCGTGCTTTAGAGTTCCTTCAGCTCTGTCATCTTGACAAGTGACCCAGATCAGAACTTAGAAAACAAGTAATCAAATGAAGATGATGCTATCAGTTATCTCTAAATTAAAGTGGTCTGGGTGCTGCAATGACGACAAGAACTCAGCAGTCATTTTTACTTTATGATCTTTGACAAGAACATGAAGCTAGAAGTAGGACAAGGAAATACTCATTTCAATCAATCTAATAACAAATAGTAACAGTAACAAACAGCTTTACAAGTTTTATAAAGGTTAACTGCTTCACACCTCCAGCAAAGGTAGAGTAGACTAAGTAGTAATATGTGTGGTGATTATTTGCTTTCATATTTCTTCTGAAACAGCATGGAGTTTTCCCAGGGAGGCTAATGGCTACTGGGGTGCATGAGAAAGCACACATGGAATGACATCGTGTATCATAAGCTATGTCCAGAGATCAAAATAATATGCATGCTATTACTTAATTCCACTGTTAGTAAAATAAATCCTTAAAGTAGACTAGCAACATATGGCTTCTTCCCCTTAACTAGCGAAGAAGAGACATCACCGAAAATTAAGTTTCAGAAGAAAAAAAGGAGGTTAAATACTGAAGACTCATGACATTTCATAATGTCACTTTCCCACACCTTCAGCAGGTACTTTTTGTAAATTGCAAACTGACATAGTAGTCACACTAAGTTGATGTAAATCTGTTTTGTAATTTGCTCCTTAGGAATTTTTCTACTTATATGGGAAAAGAGGCTATACAAAAAAAAACCCAGCTTCAAAACCAATACCATTAGCCCTATATAATATTCCAGCCTGCACACAACTATTCTGCTACACACTATGTTTACTCTTACACATGCAGATGGTATGGTCCAATCCAAGTTAATTAAACAAGACAGTGAAGTGGTTACAAATATCAAAATGGGCCCTTTACACTCCCAGGCCAACACAGCACTAAATTCCATGAAATTACTCACAGTGTTTAACTATTACCAATCTGAATAGATTAACTAAATTTGAAATGTTAAATCTAAATTTTTATTAATTCACTGGCAGATCAGTGCAAAAGTAAGATTTCCAAAAGAAAATGAACTATTATATCACTATCGTACACTGATCTGAATAAACATTATTTGCAAACAAAAGCTTTTAAAAAAATCACAAGTTTGTGCATTTAATATTCAGCATTTAATAATTTCGCTTTTCTGCCTGTTGTCTAGATCAAAGCATGCTGAATGTTAAAGACTTCATGTAAGCACAAACAGCCAAATATCACAGTACAATTTTAACTTAGTATTTCAAAACTTAACATACACAAATATTCTCAAAATGTCAAAAGGCCTTTTTTTTTTCTTACCTCCTCCAACAAAAAAAAAAAAAATAGAGAAAACCCCTGTTAACACAAGCCTAAGACGTGCTGAGGTCACATCCCCCCCCCCCCCCCCAAAAAAAAAAACACCCCAACTTGATAAATTACTCTAACTTACCAGCTCCCAAACATAATGAAACCTGCTAAAGATTTGCATCTTCCTGCCTCAGTGATGCCTGCAACTCCTTGTCTCATGAAAGACAACATCTATTCCCTCAGTCTTTTCTGTCCAAACTACTACGTAATCACATTTTCCTCCAGGTTTGGAGAACTGCCCCAGAAAACGCAACTGCCTTTTCTTTTTACACATTGAAGATGTATACAGGCGTGACATGAAGACTACTTTGGATCATTTATCACCCTACACTCTCAGTCTAAATTCTCTAAAATACTGAGCCTTCTTCATGAAGTGCACTTAGTGTCATTTTTAATGGCTTCCCAGATTGACTTGCACCTTTCTAGAGCAGATAAAGACACAAGAGTATACAGACAAATGTTTAGTATTTTCCTAACTATACATAGCAGACTACCAACTCAGGGGCAAGGGAGTAAAGCTTCCATATGCTTTATCCATAAAACTTCATTGATAAAGCTGTGGTCAGGAAAAAGATGAACAAACAAAACCCACACTTTGTTTCAATTAAAAGGATAAAAGTAGAAAATGAAACTAGGTAAGGTGTGTCTGATCTTATAGTCTCTGCTATTTTACAATTGAAGAAGAGGAGAAAAGCAGTCATATCACAGTTTATTTTTATCTTGGCTCATGGAAATGTTTAGTGAATCACAAACAAATAATCAGGGGGTGGAGAAAAATACATCCATATCTTTCCAGTGTCCTGCATAGGAGAATCACATGTTAATAAACCCAGTCACTTTATGTGATTCAGAATTTCTTATTCTTTAAGCAAACACGTGGCTGATAAAGACTGAATTTTAAACATCTTTTATTTACTAGTTAGGTGTCAGTTAAGACTAAAGTACATTTCACATAATCAGAACTATGAAAATTAAGCCACTGTTATGAAAGTTACACTGAAGTGCTATGTTGCACATTTCATTCACATTTGAAGGAACATCTATAGCTTCTATTCTGATACACAATTTTCAAGGCTGGCCAGGTACTGGAAGAGAAACACGTGGAAGTGGGTTACATAAGTGAAGTGTACAGCATGCTTTCATGCCTTCCCCCCCCGGCCCCCGCCTCCTCCTTTTTCTTTAAATGTCCATGAGGGTTAGCAAACAAGATGGCAATGGAGAAACAACTTTCCTTTCCACAATTAATACTAATTTGGTGGGTCACAGAATACTTACTATCCTTGACAGTGTTTCAGTGAATGCATTTTCACGCAAACTTATCAATTTATCTCACATACTGGATTAATTTCATAGCTTGCATTTTTTTTTCCTGTTTCTCTACATATAATTTTCTTGTTACCAGAACAAACCCCCATATTTTTCAGCAGCAGAGTTTTTGATTTACTTTCAATATGAAGATTGCTAGCAGGTCATGAAAGCTATTGAAGCCATTTTAGCAGCAAATCTTGGGGAGTGTGAGTAGCTGCATTTTAACATTGAATATGTATTCAATATGGGTTTTTTACTTTAGAGAAGCAGAATTTTTAAAGTTTTGAAAAAGGCAGTAAAAGGAGGAGCATAAGTACCCAAGAAAACCCTAATCTGAAAAGTTACTCCAGCATATACTAAACAGAACACACTAATTGTGCAACCCCCCCATTTAGAAAGTTGCTTCCATTCCCACCCCATGGGCAAAAGAGCTGTTTGTCATGCTTAAGTTGAAAGTCCCTTGAGGAAGGGCTTAAAACAACAACAGACAACAAGTAACAAGGTTTACAGTCCAAGACAAAGTGAAAGAAGGCGAGATAGTCATTGAGCTTACAAGTCATTTGAAATACTGGCACATCTTTGTTTTGAGACAGGAATTAGTTTGCATTACTTCTCAACAGCAGCTCTGGTTTATGCCTGCTTTATGACTCTGGTAGCATCTGGTTTCCTATCACCTTGTTTACTCAAGATGTTAAAAATTTTCAAATCATTCTCACTCCAGCTGTTTCCTGACCAGTCCTTTGGATGCAGATTTTCTTTTTTTTTAATGAAAAAGGGATTTGAATACAACGAAAAGTATTTGAAGTTCAATGCAAAGGTTTTTCCTGTATCATTTCCCCTCATTTGAAAGCAAAATATTAGCTCTGTCACAAAACCAAAGAGCCATAATTCTGTTTACAGGTCAAACCAATTTTTTAAATTATTTCTTAATTCAACATGTTACTACAGCAGTGGGCTGCAAATTGCTCAGAAAACAAGAGTTAAGTCTTATGTGATACTGACACTGGGACAC
>NW_009647955.1:4157266-4160725 GCF_000708025.1 Charadrius vociferus
AGAATGATCATGACATTTCTAGATTAATTCATAGTATGTGTTGCTCCAGATTAATATAGAAAAAATAATTTCTTACACTAAAAAAATTGTTTCCTGCATATTTGCTAAGTAAATAGAACACAAAAGTTAAAACAAACAAAATAAATCAGACATCAGTTCTTGTAAAATAGAAATCAAGCTATAGTGATGATCATGCCCTTCTATGACTTTCGTATTAGCCTCTCAGACAACAGCCTAATCAAATAGGATGATGATTATAAAGAAAAGTGAGATGAGTTATTTAATTAGTGCAATTAATCTGCATGCATATGCACATATATGCAAACACAGGTAGTGGGTGGGTAGGTGTGTGCACATGTGCACTTACCTATACATTTCAGAAAAGGAACTGTTCTTTATCCACACAATGAAGAAAAGGCATCATTCTGAAGCATTAGATTAAAACTTCAGTGTATTAAATGCGTATATATCTCATGGAATATTCAACACAAGAAGCAGAAGTTTTAGTAGTTACAAAAAAATGGAAGGATTGGGCACTGGAAGATTTGGGAACATATGCCTAAAAGGCAGCCCAGTGGAAAGCAACATGACAAGCCACGAGAACAGAACAGAGAACAAGGTTGCCATTCTGGTCAGGCTGATCAGATGACAAATAATGATATAAAGAACAAGATCCAAAGTCTAATGAGTTCAAGGTTCTGAAATCCTGAGCTGGAAGCAAATTTGGTGGGAAGGTTGGGAGAAGCACTTAGGAGGAGACAAAACACAAACAGACAACACAATTTGAGTAAGAAAATTATTTGACAAGCTGTAAGAGGAATCTCCACTAAAGCAGGCCCTCCAAAGCCTAGATGCATTAATCTAGGCATTATCATAATCATCACAAAAATACATTGACTTCACGGATAAGGACAGAAGACAACATATACAATTTGAAACACAGAACTTCAGAGGATAACATACAATACAATCTGACTGCCCTGATTATATCTTAGAGACAGCGTAAAATTGTCATTCAGTTAAAATAAGGAACAATATATAACCTCATTGCGATTGCCATTTGTACTAGAATATTTGTATTACACACAGATACAGCTCATCAAGTTTCACGAAGCTTAAAAGTTTCAATATTAGAAATAGTTTACCTGGAAAGCAGCCTTAAGCAGCATTTGAAGAAAAAAATAAAGACTGTAAACACCAATGGCAACAGCGATGACAATAATTCCTGGTAACAAGTTATTATTTCTACAGCCAATTAAAAGGTAATTGTCCCTAACTTACATCCTTCACCAAGCACCGCTGTTCTCTAACAGTAAAACCTTCAGCTACTGTCCACTTCTGAAACTAGGCCTATTGAGCCAAAACAAATTAAAATTTGAACTTCAGCATTAATTCTCAAGTTCCATCTCTTTCCCATTTCCCCTTTCTTCCCCTTCCTTGCCTGTAGTTACCTCCTGTCTGCCTCCAAACACAGCACATCAGCACTGCCCTAAAACCCATCATCATGTCTGCTCAATTTCAGTTACAGCAACCCTAATGCTTCCCACCAACTCCTGCAGAAATGACAGGATGAAGTGACAAAAACATTTTCAGCAACCAAAAACGTTACCTTTTCCCCTTAGAATTAACTCCTAAGGCTACCTAGATTAAATCCTAGCATGTTTTCATTCCTGAATTGATTTACTCAGTTTTCATTTATATTAGGCTTTTTTTTTTAATTTATGCCACCTGAACAGCTACAGAATATATTTGAATGAGAGTAAGTAGTGTTGCATTACCTTTAAACTAGTATTTAATTCTTTTCAAAAGTACCTGCAGTATTAGCTCACTAGCAGAGAGTTCAGTGGAAATATTTTTAATTTCTAGCATTATACCTGCAAGCCAATACTGATCTAGAGCTTCTGAAACATCCAAACAACAGAAGTCATTCCCCCCCCAACATGAATTATCTACATTTTTCTCAACAAGCAAAAATAAGAATTATCGCACATACAAATCTTCCCAAAGTGTTATCACTTCTGTATTTGCGTACAGTTGAACACCATACATTAGATAGCCTTTACAAAAGTTTACCTTTGCTCTTTATATGCAATAGCAGCTGCCACACTACCTCCAAGTACTGCACTCCTATTTGGCACAGTCCAGAAAGTAATACATATGACTGTAAGACTGTGCAGCGTATACATATCTTCTATAGACACACGGGAGGGCAAGACAGCAACTTTTACAACTATATTGAATCCAAGATACAATAGGAATTTAGAGTTCTAATGAAATGTTAAAGAGTCCCAGCATACAAATAAGTTCTACTGTTCTATTTATGTTTCAGTCAAAACTAAACATAATATTCTGTTCTGTAATACAAAACAAATAATCTGCAAGCCAACCCTACAATTAGTGATGTGTAAGTCTATTTCTCTGCACTAAATATACCATCTCTCACAGTCCCGATGCAGAGATGCGCTGCTGGGGAGAGATGCTAAAGATACAGAAATGTGTGTGCAGTCTGCCTTTTACATTCTCACAAGTACCTTTTGTTGAATAGTGGAGTGCTTTTGCTCCATATCTCTCTTCTCCTTTGCAGCATCTACAGCCAACTGATCCAGCTGTAAAGAGAAACAGAAAATTGGACCTTTAAATTTCAAGAGAAATTTGGCTCAGTAGATTTCATAACACCGACAAAAAAGAACACATTATGTCTAGACATTACATGACTTTTGTTTTATTTGCATGTATAATTACTTCTCTGGTCACAAAGCGTTTACCTTGAATAACCACTGAAGCCTTGTTTAAAGCACTGCACTACCATCCTGAATTCACCTCTACAAAAGGTGTACATTTCTTGTAAGCCTTAGAAGCAATGTTTCAAAGAACAGCATGGTGCCAAGCATATGCGACTCTATACCGCATTGGTGCTCAGTCTCCGAAGAGAATGACTCATGCTTTAGCTGCTCTTGCTGGCTGACCGGCCTATGCAGCAGCACTGGCATTAGCAGCAAAAACCAGAAGGAGTGAATGCGAGTGATTTTTCCCCTCCACAAAGAGGGGGGAACTGCCTCCCTCAACCAGGCTTTTGTATTGACAGTTTTGATCCAGTCAGCCAGCAGTATTTGAGCAAGATTGCTCAAAATCTTAGGCAGAAGCATTCAAACTGTTTCTAGTTTTCACAAATAATAATATGATTTTGCAAAGAAGAGAGACTGTCACAACAGAGAGGATTTAAGTTAGCATCCTTACAAAGTCTGTGATAATAAAAAAGACACTACCAAAAAACTTGCTGCAAGCATGTCTATAGCACTACTATGTAAACCTTTTCCTTTTAAAACCAGAAGGAAAAAAGAGGCAGGAAATTTAAGATATCCTGTAAGACAGTAAGGGTTTTTTTGTGGTTTTTTTTTTTTCCCTGTTGTATTGTTGTTCTGTTTTCTGTTAGGTTTTTGTTTGTGGGTTTTTTTGTTT
>NW_009647955.1:4160754-4170710 GCF_000708025.1 Charadrius vociferus
GGGGGGGGTGTTTGGTTGTTTTTGTTGGTAGGGTTTTTTTTGGGGGGGTGGGGAGGACATCGGACTTTGATGTTTAAGAAATATGGTGGAGGAGCAGATGCTGCCTGAAAGACCTGGTACTTATGTGATGTGCTATGGAATCTGATGAACTCCTCCTTTATCTAGCCTGTAATACAAGCCTGCCATTAACCCCAGTTACAGCATCTTACTCAATAACCATGCAGATGCAATACTGAAGACAGTAGTACAGCCCCCAGCTTTACATCTGTGGGACAGACCTCATTCTAGTCCAGCCCTAGAACAAGGCAGCCAGGAACAGTGTGCAACACCAGTGTTCCAGCTGAAGGCAGTCACGTGGCAGAGGGCACAGTATGACTAACAGAACCTCTAATTCACACACAAATAGAATGGCCTCCACCCACTCTCATAACCACAAGTGAGA
The DNA here is from genome assembly GCF_000708025.1 of Charadrius vociferus. NCBI lineage: Eukaryota > Metazoa > Chordata > Aves > Charadriiformes > Charadriidae > Charadrius > Charadrius vociferus. The sequence continues at coordinate 4,161,197 of NW_009647955.1, forward strand.
ATCCCTGCCAACTCTGTCATTTCCCTATGTTGTATTTCCCCTGCTTGAAATGATACAAATGAGAGAAGAAAGGGACACTAACTGGCTCTTACACCCTTGTGCTAGACAGTCTCCAACCATTAAGGAGCCACCAGATAGCTGGGACATCTGGATCCAATTCCATGCTCTGTTACTTTTATTAACTCTTTTCTCTCTGGCTTCTTCTATGTCTGAAATGGCTATACCAGCACTTTCACACCTTACAGGTATTTGTGAACAGAAACACATTAAAGGCTGAAGTATCCAGACATCATATTTATGTAGCTGTATGTCTGAGAAATGATAGAGGAGCCTCTGAACAGACTGGGCTGCCTTTGTGCTCAAAGACTGTTTTGCACCAAGAACTCCAGGAAACCCGTTCTTCTGTGATAAAGATGAGAACTGCTCAAGGCTTTACAGGAATCAAGTTTCTCACTAAAATCTCAGATTCAGTAATCTGCACATGGCTCCCAAGAAACTCTTCTTCCTACCCTGCCAGATGAAACAGAAGGTAGCCGCACTCAGATTAGGACAATTACCTCTAATTTATCTTAAATACAAGCGTTTGAGGATACAATTACCACAGCGTAACAAAGTTCTTAACAGCAGCTCATTTCATCATTTACTTTTTTACTATCAAGACAACATCGCATCATTCCAGTTTCCAAGCTCAGACCAGAATTTCTTCTTTTCACTCAGGTGAGCAGCACATCAACAGTCTTAAACTAAAGACCAACAGCATACATCGATCAAGAATTGTAGCAAATCACACAATCAAAATCCCAGTCATTATACCACTACTGGGTAGTCTTCAAAAAATTAGGGTTTTCAAAATACTGCATTTACTGGTAAATGTATGTTTATAAACATAGTGCTAAAAGTTGTATTCTGTAGAGAATTAAACCAGACTAAAATGTTTACCTTTTTGAATAGTCATCTCAGAATGACAATTCAAGTAGGTTTTCTTTTTAAACTAATACCACATTTCACCTGAAGAGTGCCAAATGCCATAATTTCCACACAAAAGCTTATATTATGCTTGTGTGCCATTAAAGATTCCCCTACAATGATCTGATTCACAAGTAACTGTACCCTGACCTAAAATATCCAGAAAGCAAAATTCCTCTATCCTATCGTCATGTAAACCAGTTACTTTGAAAATGCAAAACAAAATAATTAAAAATTATAACTATGTTATATAAAATCACTCCAATTTTAATACTTAAGGTGCTGTTAAGCCTTGTAATTAAGGTCATATACAAGATTTACTTGGGAATGAAAACTCACTTACCAACAGAAAGAATCTGACCGTATTTTCAGAAAAATCTAGCAAATCCCTGTTTTGTTATGTCACAACATGCCATCTCTCTGACCTGTTAAAGGCAGAAGCTTCAACTAATACCAACTGCGAAGCCATTAACAGTTAAACTTGCATAAGCTATTTACACGTCTGCTCCTGTCATGAAAAATATCCACTACTTAAATGCCAAGGTCTGCCACAAAAGAATAATTCAGCAAGCTGTACAACTTTAGGGTCTTCAGTCTATCCTTGCTCCAAATGCAATGTATTTTAAACATTCTCAGCTTCGGATTTTCTAAATTTAACTCCTTCAGTTGCTAAGATACCAGCACGAAAATGAATGTTACACAATGCTCCTTACCAGATGAAGCAAAAGGATGACCAGCCATTCAAAAGTAACCTTGTGTTCCTTGCTCAAATAATCTCAATGACATGGAAACATTAAAGCCTAGCTGGTAGCACAAACCACTACCAACTCCTTTCTCCATCCCCTCTTCTGCAGAGGTACAGGACGCACACTCCATACTATCAAAACCCTACAGTTCAACAACTGCAACCCAAAATGGAAGGATGTAAAAGAACAAAAGGCAAAACTAAGGAGAGTCATGTACACCTGAACCTTTCAAGTGGTGCTATTACAGCAAACAGGGCTGTAGCTGTACAGGCACTCCCCTTGATGGCAGTGCCAGCTCAAGCAGCCTTTCTCTCATTTCAGCTCCGTCACCACACACACAAGCACATACTTTCCTGACATGTGTTTGTACAAATAATTAACAGCCCCAGTAACCTGACCGGGGACTAGTCTAGCAGAAAACTAACGATTTAGACATTTGATTGCTGGAGTTATTTTCTACAGTTCCCAATCTGCTTCACTGCAGACACAGAAGCAGGTTGAGGGGCATAGATGACAACAGCACTGTGGCAGGAATAACCAGCTCTGAACAATTAGACATTCAATGACACATCTACTTGAGATGAATCCAAATAAATGTTTGCTGTCATTTATTTGCTTTTGTATCTGAATAGACACTTGGAATTTGGGTTGGCTTTGCTTTGTGGATCAGGTTGGGAAGCGGCAATAGAGGGTTTTGCATCAGTGCAGTCGTTGCAAGTCCTTAAGAGAGGCAAAAAAAACCCCAAATGTTGCACGAGTATTTCCAGGCCAATTCAGCTTGCACTGAAAACAAGTCAAACCACTGCTGGGTCTTCTTCCTGCACCACAGACAGATCTTCAGTTGAATATTGTATGTTCTTAATCTATTTTGCATAACCTTTGTCAATGTCTCTGGTGTGCAGCTGGCTGTGGTCCATCTATCCTTTTCATGAGTCCCTCAATGAAAACCCAGAAGTTGCAATGGCGTGTTCTTAACCTTAAACAATGAAACTGGGCAAGAAGGAGTCAAGGTATGAACTCAGCTTTGGAGAACTCATTAAAACTTCTGTTTTATGGTCTAAGTTGCTAAAAGTCAATTTTATTTTTAGCCCACTGCGTAATTCATACAGTAAATAATGTACAGAAGTGAAAAAACCTAATCTGCTTTTTATTCTTACATATATTTGTAACATGGGTAATAAAGAAAATTTTTTAAAACAAATAATCTAGTGTCCTGAATACCATACAATATCTCAAATGGCACTACATGGCCATGTTTAAGTATGTAAATCCTAAAGGAAGTATTAATTTTAGCAAACAACTTTCAGTTTCTAACTATTTTCATTCAGACCACTTACAGTGTATTTTTACGCTTTGCCTCTATCACACCAGAGTTCCCTTTTTGTTAAATAAATCTATCATGTATCCGATATGTACGCATAGATCAGTTTTCCATCCATTCCAGCATATAGTTATAAATTTTTAAAGTAATTTGTTACCTGTGCACCAAGATCTTTCATGTAGGGCTCAAGTTCACTAAAAAGGTCATAGCCTTGATGGAAAAAAGCCAGATGGGCATACATAAACGATAACATCTAGAAGGAAAAAGTATATATTTTTAAAAAGGATAAATATTTATCAGATAACACACAAATATACCACTTAACTAATCCACATGAACAAACTGAAAATACAATTCCAGGGTTAACTTCTGCTCTCTTGTGTCCTGCCAATTTTACATCAATATCTTGTAGAGCTTCCAAGGTTATATATAAACATGCAAGGTAAAAGGGAGCAAAGAAGCAAGCCAAAAATCTCAGAAATTAGTTAATAGGATTAAACCCATTAACAAGACAAATCTACATAAGGGCAGGAAATTACTTCTAATTCATGTCACCTGAAACTTCTATCTCCTGTTTAACTAGGACACATAAAATAGAGAGGAGCTACAGAATATATTTATTAATGATCCAAAACAATAACCTTTAAGAAAATAGCTGAGAAGACTGTCCAGCCTTAAAAAAAAAAAAACAAAACAACAACAAGGTGGGAAGATGCAGGACAGAATGGTAAGCAGCTATAAAACTGTGATTCAGCTGAAGTTTTTGCTGCTTAAAAGAATTAGGGAAATTATGGGAGTGCACCTGTAGACCTTTGAAAGAGCACCATTTAATTTGGCAGTCTCTACTTCAGTAAACTTTTTACAAAGATAATATGAAGCAGCAAAGGGATACAATCTGAAGCAAACTAGCATGCAGATATAGCTGTACATTAATTTAGCAGATACCATACTAAAGTATATTGTATATTTGCTATTACAATATGCTATTTACATTAAAAATACCAGTTTTGTGGAAAGAGCTGAATCCATCTTAGAATAGATTATAAGAAGCACTTACTGTTTATAAACATAGCAGAACCCAAACAGCAGAATTCTTGGCAGACAAAGTTCAATTTTAAACATGGAACACATAGCTAAGAGTCAACAGCAGTGAAAATCTTAAAGCATTCAAAACTGATCAAAAAGGATTGCCAAAAACTGTTAAGCACCTATATCCAGTTATACTAAAGGCCAAACTGAACATCACCAAAGTGCCAAACGTACTGCTAATGTTTTGATGGGTAAAAGAACCAAATTTTTAACATACTCCTTTGCAGTCACTTTTTTAATTTCAGGTGTACTTAAATCTTTTCTATAGAGAAAATTAAGTTTATCTTACCGATTTTAAGATTTCTGCTCTCCTTTTAGATTGAAGAACATTGATCTAGAAAAAACAAACAAGCAACTTTATTTTACTTGCAAATTTTCCACACAGAAGTAAACTTCAAATTACTTCCAACTAATCATATCAAAGCTTAAAACATTGGAAGAACATAACTCAATATCAGACTTCACAAAGCACTCTTAAAAGAAGATGCATGCTAGCTTTGTCGTAATATTAAAGTGATGCAATCAGAAAAGGCTTGCGAAGCTAGAATTTCACAGTCGTGGTCACAACTCTTATATTAGAAGGGAATATGTAAGACTTCACATGTTACCCCAAAATAATATAATACACATTAAAAGCAAGGGAAGGTGGTACCCATTTACAAGAGATTGAGTTCAACATGTTTCAAATACCCTTTCTGACAGTATGAGCTAACCCAGCCCACCAACTTTGTAAAGAAGCTGCACTCAGCGCCACTGCCGTCTCCTGCCAGCGGAGAGGAAAGGATGGCAGCACGTTTATTTTCCCCTCGGGCTGATGTCAGAAATGTCCTAAAACTGGGATATAGCACCAGCCTCTGAAACAAGCACAATCATAATAGCTTCAATAAGTAACTTTTCATACATACTTTCACTTTTAAGCTAGCTGAAGTCACTGACCAATGGTGTTGTCCTAGAACTTGAATTTCACTTTATATAGAACAAAACTTATTTTTCACATTCACCTACTTCCTCTATCCTCTTTGTCCCCTACTCTTTAGGGCAGAACTACAGATTTTACTTCAAAAGCCCCATTTAGCAGAAACATGCATGATTTTGTAACTTAACACCTCTGTCAGTTTAAAATCCCAGCAAAAGAAATAAACTTACTGAAGCTATAATCAAATCCAGATTGTACTTCTATACTTAAATACTCAGTATTTTGGAAAACCTTCTGCAGCAAAAATAATTTAGATTTGTTTGGACAAAAACCCTCAACTTGCACGGCAAAAAAAATAAAGGGAAAACAAAGGTTTCAAAATACAGTTTAAAGCCAATAAAGCTATAAAGAGACCATAGTTGTGAAGTCACTTTTCCAGAAGAAAAGAGTCACCCAAGTAGAAAAGAATTCCTAAAGCTGAATTCCTTTTTGCAGCACTAATTAAAAGATGCTGAAACTTTTCCCTGTTACTTTAAATGCATCTTTATTACAGGAACTACTCAATACTTGGAACACACAAATTCCAGGAGGCAAACAATCTGCAGTTCAATGCACACGCAAGGAACTGACCTATAGTAATGACTGCCCGCCTTCCCCCTCCCTGCTATTTGATGTTCATACAAATAATCAAGTGGTACATAATTCATATGTCTTTTTAAACATCAAAATGAATTTTGTCCTTCGTGTTCAAAAGGCAGGAGTTCAGTGCTGAATGCTGACCACCATATCCATGCACGTGCCGGGGCTGATCAGATCAATTCCACTTCAATTTTACAGGTAATACACGCAATTTAAAAAACAGTAAATTAAGCTTTAAGTAAGTGACTGAACTGTCACAAATCAGGATGTTAGCGTCCGATATAAAACTAACATAATTTTAAAGGGTTGTTCTGTGTTTGATCACAGGATAACCCCAGACCCATTTAGGAGCCCCCACCCCCTCGTACCATCTGAGTTGCAATAATCCGGTTTTGCTGTTGTTGTGTGTAACTATGAGACAGATGAATCATAAGTATAAACAGAAAATTTATTATTCTATGACAGGATTCAAAGTAGTAGGACAAAGAACACCTCTTAACACTCTATAGGAGATCTGCACTAAAAAGAAAGAGTAGTTGTGTTCTTGATTTTCCTTATGGCACAATGCCAAACTCCGAGGCTTCTAGACAAGTAGGATTTGTTAAATAAAACCCAAAGCAAACAACTGAAATTGTAGTAGTAGCCAACATCTTATATCAGAATTATTCAGGTAATTTGTATTTCTGAGGCTAGGTTACAGTTTTTACTTCAAATATATAAGGAACTACAACATAGCCAATTCATTAATACATTTAGTCAAGTATCAGGCAAATACTGCTTTTTCAAAATTAATGTTCAAATTGAAAAGTCAACTATGTCATTACAGCAACTGCACTGAATACTGAATCATTAAGCAATAAGAATTCATCAAGTAAATTAATTTTACTCGGATTTCATTAAGAAATCATTTGCAAAGCTATTCCTTTTTCACTGAATCTCCACAGCTTCTGAGAAGCTTACAATAAGAACTTCTAAAGGACAGATTTCTAAACACACACATATATATGATTTATGAAAAATATTTATTGCTGCACTTACCTGAAGAACATAATCCAGAGCTATGTGTCGAAAACATTTCCGTGTTGCAGTCAAAATATTGGTTGCTTCCTCTACTTCGTGTTGCTTATTTCTTTGAACTTGGGCATTTTTTACTAGAGCATTCTCTTTTTCTTCACTAACTTTTTCAAACTGTTTCTTTGCATCCTTAAATTTCCTAATATCTCTAAAGCAAAAGGAAAGATGGATAACATGAATTCCAAAGTATGAAAAAAGTGTTTAAAGATATACTAGACAGACCATGCTCGTGACTGTTACAGCTAGTTTCTTTGGGTTTATATTCCTCAATAAATGCTTGGATCAAGTAGAAATCATACAAAATACAATCGAAGCCTTCTCTGTCTTTCTCTTCGGAGGAAAGGAAAAAATTGAAAATTAAATAAATGCATCTCATGCTTACTGGGGAAAAACTTTGGTAAGCACCTTTTTCCCCTAAGTTTAGACAAATGACAACATGTAATTAAGATGTTTCAACATTCCTGCAGGTGGATCTAAAGCCTCACTGATTTGGGGTGATTTTTGCCAAGCTTTAATATGCAATTCTCAGTTTACAGCTGCCCATTTTTAGGAAAGATGTTTCACCAACACACTCAAATCAGATGTTTTTAAATTCTATTTTATCTATAATTTTCCCATTATAAGGGAAAACTAACTTACTCTTTAACGAAAGTCTGAAGCTGTGCTTTAATTGATCTTTGGGTTTGGTCAAACAGGATCTGAAAGAAAAGCATTATTATGCAGGTCAGTAAGTTAGGGGTCTTCATAACTTTTCATTTTAGACATACACATAGTTATTATGCAGAATTAGATGAGAATTATTATTAAACCCCTTCAAAGTAGTTTTAAACTATTAAGAAAAAGGGAATACAATAAGGACACCCAACACCTTTCCCTGGCCTTTTCTTAAAGACTGGTAATAAAGGAGAGACAAGAGTTCCTGGCATCTTATTCTCTCATCCTGACAAGGTAAGACATACTCACTTTCATAAAACATGTTTATTGTGATTATTACACATTCAAGAATAGTACTGTACAAACATCCTTAAAGAAACAACTTTAAGTAACAACTTCTTTTGATTTGTATAGGCTTTCACAATTTAACCAACAACTAAAAGACAAATGAAACCATAGAAAGGACACGCCCTTAGCTTCTGACAAAAAAATACACTGACCGAAATTAATGTTAAAAATGTAGCATATATGAATAATTAGTGCCATGTCCTTTACGTAATTTGTAAAAAAAATACAAACCACCCCACTGTTGAACTGCTAAAAGAATGGCTGCTTCTTTTTCTAAGATTAAGTGTTCTAAACCGTGTTCCTCAAATGTCTTACAATTTGGTGAGGCTGGGAGGGAAGAGAAGCAGAATATAATCTACTCATTGAGACTGTAAAGATTAAGAAATTTGTGAAGTTTCCAAGGCCGAAGCATACCTGAATGTTAGACAACTTGTATTTCCTCTTACGACCCCAGGAATTCTAACTAAGGAATGAAAACACATGTTCCTTCAGCTTCACCTCTGCCCTCTGAGTTTTAGGACAGAATGGAATAGGTCAATGACTATGGGACAAATCCTTTTGCCACTTATTGTACAGACCACAAATGATGCCTTAATTTCCAACACCTCTATGCCTCCCATTCTGCATTATGAAAATATACAAGGCATGACCACAAAAAATAAAGAGATGAAAGAATATAAGGAAGTAGTAGTTGGCCCAACTGAACAGAATCCCTTCCAAGAATTAAAGATCTTTAAGTGTTAAATAGTTTTATTGGAAAAGCAAGTCAAGAACTCAGAGTTTCAGGTCAAGTAACGTTTTCTTTAAATGTTCTCAGTCTTAGTTTCTCTATTCATAAAATTTAGGAACGAAAAGACACTCAATGCCAAGTACTGAGAGCAAAACCCTAACCAGCTTGTTCTTTTTTCTGGAAACACTGAAGGAAGGAAGACACGACCCATTACAGTGGTACAATATAGTACCATCTCCATCCAGTCTCCATTTTTGGAGGTTTTCAAGGCCAGATGGGATAAAACCCCAAACAACCTGCCTCAACTTCAGAGCAGTCCCTGATTTAGCAGGCAGTTGAACCACACATCTCCTGAGGTCCTTTCCAACCTGAATTGTCCTATATCTAACAGTAACACATGGAAGATCCTGTTTGTATTCCCACTTTGGGAAACCAGAAAAACAGACAACTGGAATAGATAAAGAACTTCTTGACAAGCTGGAAGTCATGCTGGGACTACTCCCACTGCTGACATTTAAGCTTGCCAGTGCCTGAGGAGTGCACCAATCAAGATCAATACAGAAAGAGTATAACCAGATGGGAACTCAACTGATTAACGGACTCCCAGAAATATAAGCCTTGCAATTCTGCTTACAGTAATGAAGAAGAAAAAAATGCATACAATTTTTTTCCCTAGAAGAACATGAAAAAAGTGCCCCAGACCACAATCTGACTAGATTTACAGCCTTTCGTACACATTACCTTTCACAGACTCCAAACTAAGTCTAAGAAAGCTGCTATTTCCCATAAGCTGTCAAAGCTACTCCCCAACTGCTGGATCAGTGAAGATGCTGCATTAGTCTGGTTCCTAACCTTATTTGTAGCAAAGCCTCATATGAGAAAACAGACAGTCCTCCAGATCTCAGTGGGACCACCTCCAACCACTTCTCTCCTTCCTCTGCTGGATGCCTCCTGCCTCTCCTCTTTCTTCCTCTTGGGTTCTTCTCACACACGATGGCTCTCCTGCCAACTCAGTCAGAGTTGACACTTTG
>NW_009647955.1:4170735-4193910 GCF_000708025.1 Charadrius vociferus
CACATGCCTGGCAAAACTCTCCATCAGAACCTCATAACATGCCTTACTTCTTATGTTCATGCCTTTTGATAAAAGCCACTGTTCTACTCACTGTGCTTGAGCACAGCAAAGAAGTGAAGGGGGAAAAAAACAGGACAGCGGTCCTACTTAGACCTGCAAAGAAATCTTCTTTTAATACGGCTTGTTCTTTCCTTTCTGCCTTCAACCTGTCCTAAAAGGAGAGTTGTGCCATGCCAAATTTCACTAAAGCACTTCGAGCCATAGTCATATAGAAAAATACCAGCAGCAAGAATACAGGACCTAGGTCATCTGTGTCAAAAAGATCATACCATATAGCTGAGACATGGTTAAGAAAGAGGGTAACCAGCAGCAAGAAATTAGATTAAAAGTGTAAAATAGGGACAGCCAACTGGATTCATCTGCTCAGTCTAGCCTGCAGAAATCACTGACAGGAAAGTAAGTTTCTCCCACTACTGCCGCTTTGAACCTTTGCACTAGCTTCTCTCTACCATCAAAGTATCACTGTCCACTTACTCCCCTTCTTACAGTTTTCATTACCTTAGGTGTAGGCACGTACACCTCAAAGAATGGAAAGGAAATCCAACTCAACAGTATCAACCTGCTTCCCTTTGTTTCCCTTCCTTTCTAGAAGCAGTTATTTAAAAAAAAGCCTAGTAAGACAGTTTTAGGAAGCTACATTAATACTAACAAAATTAATTTCAGCTGAAGCTTCGAACTGCATTCTCTGTATCGTATTACATTTTAAACTTCTAGACTATAAAAAAAATTAATTTTAAGTGCCCTGCACATTTTCAGCACTTTGGAGACACTTCAATTGCTTTCCAGCAATTTGCTGGAAAATGAAAGAAAAGCAGTAGGGGCCAAGGGAAGAGGAAGAAAATAGAAGTAGTAACACATCCTTTTGGCTTTCAAGATACAAGACTAAACTCTTCAGAGGAGAGAAAAAAATATATCAGTTTTCAATCCAGGCAAAACTGAGCTTTCTGATGAAGTCTGACATACTAAAAACCACTATTCATCTCAAATCCCAGCATTTTCTCCTTTCTCTATACTCATCTAAATCTGTCATACTTTCAAAAAGACAACTACATACAAATCAGAGGTGCTTTGTTTTGTGCATTACGAAGGATTGGGGGGGTGAGGTGGGAGAAGTTATGGAAAAGGTAATAATTACTTCAGTCCAAAGAAATATGTTCCTAGTTTGTCACTGCTGCCCATCAGTTTGATTAAAAAAGATGAAACGATCCAGTATTTACTCTGTCTTACAGTACCAGGTTTTCACAAAGCTTACAAATTCCAAACAAAAACTAAAGTGAAATAAAAATCTGCATTTATAAATATTTCACAAACAAAATATGAATAAAATATTCAGAAGTATAAAACGAGAGGTATTTAATAGCACTTAAACCACGACTTTGCAAATACTATCAAGCAAAGCTTTAGCATTCTTCTGTTATCAAACATAACTGGAGGTAAGATACCAGTGTCAGGTTTCAGCTAGAAATACTTACATTGTGATAATTGATCATTTCCTGTAAGGTGTCAGAAAACTTTGTCAAGCTGGTCTGTAAAAACAAAACCAAAGTGGTTTAAGTTAAGCTCTACCAAATACACAGCACGAAAGCAAGGTTTCAGAGGTTTACAGCTTTTCAGTAAAGAACTTGAGAATTGATTTTCCTTGGCACAATTATTAAATTAAAACCGTTATGCTGGAAGCAGAACAGGGGGGTAATACCAAGTAAATCTATTAAAGCTACAAGCAACAAAAACGTTACCGCTACATACCTATATATAAAGGACCAAACTGAAGGAAAGCAGGAAAAATTCAAATTAAGTTGACTAAACTATGGGAAGCTCACATAATTTAACACATTAATTTACAATATTTAATATTACACTACTTAATATTTAGTAATGTTTAATACTCTAACTCCAAAAACCTGGTTAACATGTTGTAATCATCCATACACACGTTTACTGTAGGAACTACTGCCTCAGCTGATGCGCTTAGCAACACTGAAATTAATCTGCAGAATCAATGTCACAAACAGTTTGAAAACAATGATCCCTGGTATATTTGGGTAACTGCATATTGCTTACACAACAAGCATAACAAAAACCTACTAGGAATCAAGTCATGTAAGTTTTACTAGTTTGTCATAGCACTACAGTTCAAGCAAGTAAATTTCCAAACAACAACGGTTTCAGTTGCACACAGACTATACTGAAGTTCACAGGCATTATGTATTTCAACCAGCATGTGCAGATGCGTACACCCAATTGATGTTCTACTACATAACGTGCATTAAATATAGATGATATACACAGAGATGTACACATAATTATACCTGCATATTACACAATTCATACCTCATTTCAAAGTAACAGACAGGAAATATCAGGTGTTCCAAATTAGCCTAACAAGACATCAGTCTGCAGTAACACCAAAGTGGGCTCTGCACATTCAAAAATTTAAACTTCTATGTATTAGAGTGCCAGTTCCAGGACCTAAGAGATCAACTCAGGGCATTTAGTTGCAGAGAACTGGCTCATAGGATCTTATGACTAGAACCCCTTTATTTAGCAAACTAAACAGAGCAGCTGTTCACGGCTTCAACCTTTCTCCACTCCTCCCAAGATGACTATTCCTAACCTAAAACCTATTTTCCAGAATTTGGAAAGCCCTTGCCATTGCAGGTTAAAGCTGAAAGTAAACAGCACAGACACTTGCAGCGCACCACAGTCAAAAAAGCTCACTCTTAAGGCATCTCAAAGAAAAAGGAACAAAAAGGCAAATAATAAACTTCAACTACTTATCTTGCCAACTGTTATATTTTACCCTTTTAAGTTATGCTTCTCCTTCCATTTTCACCTCCTAAAGAACTTACCTCAACCAATGCATCTTTACAGGAATATTGTGCAAGGTCTCGAATTCCATTCATGAACTGCTTGTTGGCTGTACAGAATGCTTTCCCAGTATCAATCATTGCAATACAAAGCTTCACCAGCTAAAAAGAGGGAAAAATAACAAAGCGGAAGTTCTTAAGCTTTCTATTGTCTAGTGACTTTTATAAAAATACTACTCTAGGTCAACTTATATACCATTGAGAAGGTTACTACTCTTTATAGTTTTTTTATTATTATTTATTTGTTTTATTGTTAACTGGGATTTTGCACATATTTCAAGAGAGGGCTGTACGGGGGCAAAAAGCACAGCAACTAAAACATCACTGGTTAGAACCCAAGCAAATATTAAGTGCTTTGTGGTTTCTGAGCCAAAAACCCCCAAAAGAAACCCACAGCAGTTTTCTTCATCTTGAGACACTCAGAATACAGGCACAAGAAATCAAAAGGCTGTCTGCACAAAGCAGAACTGAAGAGAGATGGTTCCATCTCAGAAGACAAAATTAATCATGTTTTCACTCATACAACAGATGAGTTTTTCTGTGATGGGTTTCCACCCATACCACTTGCTGCTTCGGTCAGCACCTCGGCTATCATGGTACTGCCGAGTCTGATATGAAAGCCATCGGTATCTTGTGATGGGTATTTTCTCACTTTTTGAACCACTTACGCACTGGGCCAGTAATGAAAGAAAGAATGATTAGTGCAATCACTAAGACGCTTTCTTGAAAGAAGGCATATTATAATTGAGTTCACCCACTCTAAACCAAACTGAGAATAAAATCAGAAGATTGACCCTTCATCTCTGAAGCATTTTTCAAGGTTGTTAGACAAATTTTCACGAAGAACAACAGAGAAGTACTTGATCCTACGTTGGGGCAAGGAAACCACCCAAGTGATCTTCCTGCCTTATTTACCCAGTAATTTTTATGTTGACTCAGATCCTTTTAGGAAAAGGAGAAATCTGAGCATTATCTCCCATGTTCTGATGAACGGCCAAGCTGCTTTAACAATAGACAGAAAAAAAAAAAAAAAAAAAAATCACTACCAACACAATCCTTTTTTCCCCCCCTTCACTTTTGCTTGTGGTTCACAATCCTGAACCCAGGATCATTTCTTCCAGGGAAGAAAAAAATGCAGATAATGTAGTCCAAAGTCACAATTGTGGGACAATAAAGATAAGTTTAATATGAATAACTGAGCAGAAAAAGCTACCAAGTCTAGAAAAATCATTACCCTCAGGCCACATTACCCTTCAGCTCACAAAAGAAGCTTGGCTTTCAACTTAAGCGTTATACTAGATCACTTATACTTCACATTACAACTAAACTACTTAAATACTTACCTTGTGTACTTGCTTTCTTGTTAGGGGAGCAAGTGGGTTTGGGTGTTTTTGTTTTAAAGAGTTCTAGGATACAGTCTCAGGGCAAAGAGTAATACCAACATGATAGAATGGTATAATTGGCACCGGCCTCCTGCAAGAAGCTGGGGGCAAGGCCCTGAATAATGCCCCTTAAGGAATATGAGAATTCCTTTCCCCAAAAATGACTGGTTTAGACTGGTGGAAAACACAAACTTCCAAGATAGATTTTCAGATCCACCAAAACAGCTTCATCACCCCTACAGTAAAAATGTGCCTTATACCCAGCAGTTTTACCAAGATTCACATCAAATTGAAATTAACTATCTTAAGTTTATTTTGAAAGAGCAAATGGTTACATTATTAACCGCAAAAGTTAGAAATATTATTACAAAAAGTAAGGAACAGTCTTCAGACTTAGCTCTACACTTGACACTGACTTTGTCTCCATCTTTCTGCAGCCAACTCACAGCTGCAGGAACAAAAGTTCATATTCAAAAAGTAGCTGAGGGGGTGAACAATCATATCTGCCTACCACGTTAAAACACAGGCAAAAAGTAATTTTAAACATTTAGCATAAAACACTAAGGAAAGGAGACTTTCTACAGATATAAAAAAAAAGCCACCCTCAAAATACTAGCAAAGAAAGAACAATACTACTGGTTAGGAAACCAATAAATGGATTGTAAGGCACTGAAAAGATGGTACACATAACCTTTTATATACCTGCACAAAGCATGACAAAAAGCAGGATGAATTTTACAGTAGTTAAATCCTCCGGACAGAAGTGAGGAGATATATATATATCTCTCTATCTATATCTCTACAGACCCATCCTGCTCTGACTGTGCCAAAGACTAAAGCACTGACTTTAAATCTCTAAAACAAAGAATATACAGGTGTCCTCACAGTACGCAGTTGTCATAAAACATAAGCTCTGAATGCCAGGATAGCTAACCCCCAGCTTTTAACTCACATGAAAGCTGAATTAGTTTGCATGCGGCTCCCACTGCGGGGCTGTCACACGAGAGCAGGGGGGCCAGAGGGGCAGGAGGGTATTGCACAATCCAAACCCTCCTCCAAGGGAGAAAACAGCACACATGGGCTGACCCTGCTATTACTCAAGCTTGGGTCTCTGGGGTCCAGCTGTGCACTCACCCAGACCCCGTCCCTCCGCCAGAGAGGAACGCTTGGTTGGCAGCCACTGCTGCTTCCCAGCTATGAACTTTAAAACAAAACCTAAACACATCTTTTTATATTTTCCAGAGCAGATCTCATTGAATTAAAAAGCTTACCTTGTCAAGTTTCAGTTCCAGTTCGGTCACATCTCCTTCTACTTCTTCTAAAGCTGCCCTGCATGGTAAAAAATGTTTTCCTGTAAAACTTTACACAACAATACTCTGGGACTGGGGGGAAGCGGCCAGGACACGTTAATTTAATCCATTTATTGCCATCAGTTTCAGTTAAATTTCTACTATAAAACAGTTTTTAGAGAACCACAGGAATTGCAGAAATTGTGAGGGTAAAAAGAAGAAAAACCACATCACTGATAAAACATATAGCTTAGTAATAAAGATTTGAGATTAAATTTTATTAACCCTAATGTTTGTCCAATTGAAGTAGGTTTCCTCTATTCTTGTATAGCTGATAAGTCTATATGTTTGAAGGTAATAACAAAGGAAAGAAACTAAAAGTCTGAGTGAAATTTCTTCAGTAATTCTTTTGGTGACTCTCCTGGCTCAAACCTACAAACCTACAGCTATTTAGTGAATGACTTTGCAACGAGATTATGAAAAATATAGTGTTTGTCATGAGTCAACTGACTTAGTTAAGTTCAAACGGCACGTTTGTTTATATCATTTGCCTCTATTCTAGACTAGTTGCAACTTTCAGGCCAGTAAAAGTTGCTTTCATGAAGCATTTCTAAAGCATAACTTTTTTTTTTGCTCGAGAGCTTATGTTTCCTTTGACACCTCCTTCCTTGCTTATTGCTACCTGAAAAAAAAAGAAGACTGAGAAAGGATGACACTGATCAGAGAGCTCATGAACACTGCTGTTTCATCAGGCTTGAGAGCTTGAAAGTACTGATTTCTGGCAACGAATGCAACACTACAAAAATCTATTCCATGAGGCTGGGACTTCACATTACACAGAGGTTGGTAGGAACAGCTGTATTCCCATGCCTTGCTCCCATCACAGGGTGCCTCACTCTTTCAGTCATTCCAGCATAACCATTCACAGAGCCACACTGTTCACTAGTAGTAGTCTGCCTTGGAATAAAAAAGTACTAGGAAGTTTTCTGTAATGCTTTTTGGAAAACTGGATCAGATACTTTTCATTCCTACAAAAAACTCTTCCTGGAAAAAGTGAGACAGGCAGGGAAGTATGATTTGGAGCAGGAATTTCTTGAGCCAGCTTTACCACTGAGGAGAGAAGTACACAGAACCACAGCTTTACTGTCTCTTGCTAATTCCGTTCTAGTTCACATGAGTTCAAGCCAAGGACAAAAAAAATAAAAAAGACTGGATCAGGCCCCAAACTCAGGAAAAGAAATTTTTACAAGAACAGCTCTGAAAAACACTGCCAATTGCCTGCATTTCTCAAACACTGAGCATGACATTCCCAGCTTTTTGCAGATTTCACTAACACATAGTTGCATTCCAGCTCTTGTATCTAAAGTCATTCCCACAGTCACATCCTAGGTTTTATATCTAAGCACATTCCTGCACAGTTACATTTTGGCTTCTGCCTCTTCTCTAGCTTCAGATCATGAAAGATTCCAGACAACATCAATTTCTCTTTTACTTTCTTTATTTTATTCCATAAATGATTAACTTTCATTTGAGTCTCCAGAGTTAAATCTTGTTTCAGAGAGAATTATGGAGGGGAAAAAAAAAATAAAACAAAGGAAGGAAAAGTATCTCAATATTTAGACTGCAATTTTGTATTGGTTTGTTTATAATTACAGTGCAACCAATTTTATTTGTTTCTTTGGCATTAACATAAAAGCATGATTAAGTAGCTTGTTTACAGAACTGCAGCAAGATCTGATAAGAATTTTTTTTTTTAGTGTCTTTAACTAGCAAAGAGCTCTAGCTCCCCAGGACTTAATGAGCTAAAAAGTCTAAGATTCAAGATGAAGAGAGATAAAGGCAATTAGAGCAGGCAGAATGAAGACAACGCATCTGCTCAGTAATTAAAGCTGTATTCCAAGGGGAAAATTTTAAGACAGAATAAACTCAACTGAAAGAAGTAACAACAGAACATCAAAAGACTGAAAAAGGTCAAGAAAGAAGTGTAAAGCACCACAGAAAAATTGCATGGCAGAAGGGAGACATACAGCCCCTCCACCACCTGATTCGTTGCAGATCATCTTTGAATGACCACAGGCCCCTGAAGCACAGGGCTGGCTCTCCAGGCTATTTCCCACCACCGCCACATGATAGAGGGAAGGCACATCTGGGCCCTACAGCTGGATATGGATAAAACAGCTGTTAGGTTCCAGCCAAACCCCATTTCATCTCCTTGTTTCCTTGTATAGAACTGGCTCCTTTCACTGTTTCCATCATATAAAAACTAGTAGAAAAGTTATTCTCATGCAAACATATTCACGGTACTAGACCAACAGTGGATTACAAGCATAAGAACAATGGAGGGGATACCCTCAGACTATCAGAATAGAGATACATAATATCCAATAATACCAGATATCTAATAATATATTAACACCATCTCGTCACAAAAAGTGTTTTCATACTGGGTTAGGGAACGCATTTAGACTAGCTGATCTGAGTTGTGCTATGTTAATGCTATCCTTGTTTTTCTTAATTTAATACTTTTTGAGACTGCAGAATACAAAGGTGCATTTCTCTAAAACATCTGTGTCAAGAATTACTTAAAGTTCACAGAAAATTGTCATAATTCCAAGTAAATCTCATGTGCACAGCCAAGACCAATCTCCAGCGATAAGCACGGGAAGTGGTCATAAAACAGCTGAGGACCAAGTGCCAGACCTGACATGTACCAAAAACGCTGCTCCTTAGTGAAGTGGGAGCAGGGTTTGCGTCAGGGTAATCTTAGCCAGAAGGCTCTGGCAGTAGTAATAAGCATCAAATCTGCCCCAGTATATGAATCAAAGTCAAACATCTGTGCCTTCCCGAGATGTTCAAACACTGCGTGGCAATGCATAAAACCAGAACAGCTGCTTAAGGGTGGGGGACAACTTTCATAAATGAGCAGTCTGCCGTACTCTTCATGCTCCATAACAAGGACTCTCAGGAATGTATTCCTCTTCTCTGCTGTTCCTCCTCTCTTCCAACCCCCACCCAAAACACAGCTCAGTTTGCTAGATACAGCTTGCCGCACAGCTGCAATGCAGGAGGAACACAGGAGATGGAAGAAAACTCAAGACCTGACTTAGCAGCCTTCCCGAGTTAGGAAAATGTCACCAGTTACCCAGCCCAGCATACGACAAAGGAAAGCTGAACCCTCTGGTGTCCATCACAGCATTCTCCTTAAGTGACTAGTGAAAGACCTGCTTCCAGGTTAAGGTCATACAGGACTCCAAAAATCCCAGGAACCAAACAGAAAGATGACAGCTAAACTCTCCTCTAGAAAGAGAATCGGGCATTCTTAGGCCACGAGCTGCAGACACGTCCCAAGGAAATAACTTAGTCTGGACTAAACCACTACACACTGCTGACTGTAATGCCAATCACACTGTGGCCACAGACGAGTGTCTGCTTGGCCTGTTTGCTCTTACAGTGTGAAAGGTGGCAACGGTCAATGCCTTTAGAGTCAGCTGTTCTTCAAACAATATCTAACTGCCATCGAAGCCACATCCTGCCTTTAGTCTTTCACTCATTCATCACATTCTAGCTTGCATTTTTAGACTGCCTTCCTGAAAGTGAGGAGGCTAGAATCAGTAGTCATTATAAATTAGATGCTGACCAACAACAAAAAAGTCAGAGGTGCTATGGATAATTAACAATAATTGTTAATTCTAAAATTATCACTTCCTACTATAAAAAAATATTCAAAAGACTAAAACCCCATTAATAAAGTATTTTCCCATAGTTTGGGGTTTCTTAAAATTTTAATTGAGGAAAGTTTAAAGCCTAAACCTCAGGTTCACCTCTTGAATATACTTTCAGAAGAACAGAAACAAGTACACGATCAACTGCTATTCAGACTGGGACTTCTGAATACATTCATGTATTTGGACTCATAAAATAACAGATTCTCACCATCACAGCTTCAGTAATGTTACTGCTAAACTCTTGTCTTCAAATCTTGGAAAGACACAGCTCTCCCACTTGCACATATTCTATGCAGAATAGCCCCTTAATACACAACTTTGACTTCACTGCAAATGACATCTCCTTTCAACTAACATCCACTACAGTTCAATAGTATAAAGTTAATATGCAAGACTAGCCACAAATTATCAATAGCGAAATCAAAGTATTTGAGCACGCATATTCAAGTATAACTACATTCACATTTTCTTTCATTTACTGCAGTATAATTTCATGAGTCTGGCTGTATATCAGAAGTGTAAATAAAGAAGCATTACCACGCTCCACTGCCAGTGGAGAACAATTCAGCCTTGGAGGGACAGAGAACATTGAACATGAACAACAAGCAAATAGTACTGTGATTAACTCCCCTTTGTCCTCTTCAATTGCATTTCATTTTAAACTTTAAGGACATTAGGAAAACTGAAAGCAGTTACAAAGATATGTATAGCTCACTAATTGTAAGGGACAAAGCAGGATAAAGCTGGCTCATAACTGGCTGAAGTAAAAGCAATTGATCATTTTCTCATGTTATATGCAAACCCAATACAGACACTAGTAGAGATTACTGCAAACTATCTGTGCATCCCACAGTGGCATCACAGTTCTAGATGTGTGTAACAATCAAACTATATCAAAATTACCAAGCACTCATGATACAGCTTTATGTGATACTTCATGTATCAGCTTTACGTCTTGGTTAGACTAAGGAGCTTTCTACCAGCACTTTCCTCAACCTTGCTGAGGTCCTTCTGAATGGCAGACCCTCCAGCACATCAACTGCTCCCTCCAATCACTGTGTACTTCCTTTGATTTCCTTCATCTGTAGTTAGATATAACAAGGTATCTAGAGGCATCTTAACCAACATGCTAACAAGGAACACATTTGGTACATGTATAATGGCATGAGACAACCACAGATTAAAAAAGAAACATGACATATTGAGGGACAAAGAACTCATACACTGAACAATAAGGCCTAATAACCTTGGATAACAGCATGGATACATACAAGAAGAGTTTTATAACTTATGAGATGTGTCATAACCATTAATATGGTCTGAAGAAAGAACGCTGTTGCAGCCTGTCACAGAGCCCATTGAAGTCCTGGTTTGGCACCGCAGAGATTTTTCCCTGCTGGCACAGAGCCCCTCCATGATGAGGAACAGATGATGAATGCTCCCTGACATGCCGAGATAAACTTCCTCAGTCATGCTAGTACTCCTTACATTATTAATTCTTCAGTCATTGCCACTAAACATTTTATCAATAGCTTGGAAGAGCTTTACAATGTGAACAATAAGACTTTTAATCAGAAATGTGACATTTCTTTCACCCTCACCCTGAAATCCTAGAAGTTTTCTATGAACCTGGTGGACTGAAATATGGAAATATGTTTCCTGAACTGAAGATTGTCAGGTTGATGAATAAGTCAAGTTTTCTCAGGTCCATGGCAAGCACTATGCACATTTCAAGTTTTCCCAGAGAAAAGAAAGAAAAATTAAGTCCTTACGGGAGCAGCCTTTTTTCAGTGGTGCCCAGTGATAGGACGAGGTGTAATGGGCACAAGCTTGAACATAGGAAGTTCCATCTTAACATGAGGAAGAACTTCTTTACTTTGAGGGTAGTGGAGCACCGGAACAGGCTGCCCAGAGAGGTTGTGGAGGCTCCCGCTCCGGAGACATTCAACACCTGCCTGGACACTGTCCTGTGCAACCTGTTGTAGGTGACCCTGCTCTGGCAGCGGGGTTGGACTAGATGATCTCCAGAGGTCCCTTCCAACCATGACCATTCTGTGATATTTGAAGGGCCATTATTCTATTCCTCCCAAGTCAGACTTCTTCTCTTATAAAATAAGATGAAATAAGACAAGGATATTTACTGAATTCACTTAATCATTAAAGCAAAAGTCTGCTTGTAGGTACCAGTTTTTAAGGTCACCTTCACCTCAGTAATTTATATGGTCTTTGATATAACAAATAGGACAAATCCCTTTAAGATGCATGCTTCACCTGACTTGTTCTTTACTGCAAGACTACACATGGCGCATTATCTCAAAAAATAATGAACATTCAAATCAATCTTCAAAAAAGGAACAAGTTCTATTACACTTAATATACATAGCTGAAATTCAAACTGATTACCACTAAACTTGCAGCAGCATTTAAAAGCTTGTCATGCACAGTCTGTAAGGACATCTGTGCTACGTGCTGGCCCCAAATTCTCAAGCTTCTTTCATTACTCTCTTGCAGTAAATTGCCAGAAATGTCCAACAGTGTTCTTTTCCCAATAGTTTTGCCTATATTTTTCCCCTAAGTTTTTTTATCCCAGGAGAGCCTAATAGCTATCTAAGCCCAAGTAGAAAATTAGCAATCCCTTTTCTTCTACAAAGATTCTGATAAGCAGGATTTTCTTCATCTTTCAACTTAAATGTTTTGTTCCTTATGGGACAGCTGTTAACAAGATGAGGATACACAATGGTGACCATGAAAGCTTCACAGAGAAGTTGATTACATTGTGAAACAAACAGATAAGAATGCAACACATCACAATACCTGTCCTGCACAACTTTGACTAGTAACTCTAACATCTCAAGAATGAGTCAAAAGCTTTTTAGGAGGCCTTACCATCAGATAAGGAAGTAGGACTATAGTATCAAGATGTTGCAACAAAAAAAGGGCAGCAGAAAGCTCAAAAAACTGATGGTGCTGTGCAGAAACTTCTTGTTGCTGAAAATGTGCAAACATCACAGGGCTGCTTTAATCTTTTAAATCTCAGCAACTACCCAGGAGCTTGAACATAGAAGGAGCAGAAGGAATGAAGGATTTCAACATTTGAAAACTCAAATATGTAGTAAGGCCAGGAAGTGGAATCATAAATATAACCATCGAGCAACCAACTGCAAAGGATACCAGATAGGACATTCCTCCAACTAAAGACTATGCCCTATCTATTACCCTCAAGATCTGGAGTTCCTAGTCAGATGCTAAGGGGTCATGTCAACTTTTCTTTTAAAACTATAAGTAATAACAATCTAAGAAAGAATGAAGAAATTAATCCTCAATTTGGAAAGATAACTCTTATGTACCTCAAATGCAGTCAATACAAAAGACAGGGTAGCAGTGCCTGAAAAACAAAAAGAGTATCACTAGATTCTCCCCAATATAGAATTCCCAGTATCAATGTTCAAAACTGACACAGCACAACTTAACCATCTGTACAGAAGTCCTATAAAACAGAGGTAACTGGAGATTAGAGTACTCTAATTAACCAAAGAGTATTCTTTACAGATACCATATAATCTCAGTATGAGTCTTGCGTTTGCTTTGATTTCAGAAAAATAAGGCAATATCTCTTGCTTTCTTTTCCTAATTTCCTTAGTTGCTATCTTATACCTACTAGAGTTAGCAAAGTATTGCTGTGTCCAAACCACCATGAGATGGTAAAGCTTTCATAAGAAGAGCTCACCATGTTTCAGAAGAGCTAAGGACCATTAGCTCTCTACAATTCCAGTTACATCAAGTAGATATTATTTACTGAAAACAGAGGAAAACTCTAGATTTGCTATGAAGACTGATTCCTCAGCAAGTATTTACCCTTTTTGTCCATTTCAGAAGCTGAATATTTTGGTAATACACTTCCACAAAATCAGAATGCTCTATTTGACAGTCAGAGGGGAAGTTGCAGCTTTGATGCAATAGACCAATTCCTAAGTTGATTTTTTTGTTTAGCTATAGGTAACTATAGCCATAGGTTTAGCTATAGGTAAACATACACGTATCTCACACTCAGTTACTATAACTGCATTTTACCTGTAAGTTCATAGTTTTATTGTTCCCTCATACTGCAAAGAAGCAGTGTTTGTTTGCTCTTTATGCCTTTGCACTGAAGCAGCCAGTCAAATGAATCCCATCTCAGGATAACAAAGTACACAAGCATTATGAGTAGGAGAATACAGAAACGTGGTGTATTAGTGTTTCCCTCAAATTTATTGTTTTCACATTTGGAAAAAGCCAGTCTCCCTTTCCTCTTCACCCCTCTTAAATTATAATGGGTGATCTATTAAAAAAAATAAGCATTTGAACTATTATAACATAAAAACTACAAAATGCATATGGTACACCCACAGCCATGGAAAAGGTTTAAATATTCTTTGGGTACATTTAGTATCTTTTCTCCCACTACTTTTAGTCATCGGGAGATTTTAAATACCCTGGGCTTTCATTCGTCTATTGATGCTAACTGCAGGTAAGCTATTTCTTAACCAAATGGAAGCTTACGTGTCCTTTATGTATTACATACATACAAGGTTTTTCATCTCAAATGACCTGCAAATATTTTCAAAAAAATCTTGGAAGATTGATACTTAAAATATAATGAATATTTTGCAATAGCATGCACATTTAAGACTTAATCTTCTCATTTTTCATCATTCATTTGGGGATAAATAAAGTAGGATAGAATAAACAGACAAATATTTTCTTCAAAATCAGACACTTGATTAAAAAAAAGCACTCCAGGAAGTTAAATGAGTACTTATAAAAAAAAAAAAAATCACTCGCCACAAACTGAAGATTCTGCTGGAGAATAATCCTGTAGAGAGATTGTACACATGTGTGTATACTTTTTAAACTGACTCCAATTTAGCAACAAACAAATTCAGCCAGAAATTGCATCCTCAATGAAACACCAGAGATTCCTTAGTTGTCTTAAACAGTTTTTATCCTTAATAACAACCCTGACTGGCAAAGCCAATACATTTGTTCTGTTCTTGTAGTGTGCCTTATCTCATCAAATACCGATATCTACGCATATATACCCCAGTTAGTCATCTAAATCACCTTTGATAGAGTAGAAACATGCTATTTCCAGGGTGCAGTTCACCTTATCTTGACACATATGGCTAAAATCAAGAGGCACTTGCAATACAACCAGTAACCTTCATCGAGATTTGAAGGACCCTAAGCCTAAGATCTGCCTTAAAAGAAAGATGGCTACACAGTACATGAGATGAGCTCTACTTTTCCTGTTTAAGGAAGTTAAGGAAGAAGGGGCTTATTTTCATTAATTACAGAACTCTATACAGACAGGAACTCCAACCAACTTACATGAATGCTACAAGTCTAGGAAAGACAAGATACAACCTACATTTGCAGTTGAGCAGTGAGTTTTTAGTATCTTTTGCTAGTCCCAGTTAAGATCACAAGGCCCAACACTGCTCCACATACGGTATTTTTCTTCTTCACCCACCCAGCTCTTTCTTACTTACCTAAAGTATATTAGCAGCAGCATGTTACATAAACCAAACGATACTGTAATAACACCACATTCTCTATATTAAAGTTCACCAGAAGAATCCAGTCTAATGCGGAGTCTGGCTACTTTCACAAAGTACTCTAAACAAACAAAAAAGGCACACACAAGCTACACCTTTCTATCCTAACAATAAGCAATATTCAGTCTCCCATTACTGCCCACTGATGAGCAGGCACAGCAGCAAGGGGACCACTACTGAGCTGGAGTCTAGGAACGCAGAGTGGGATGGGTGCCCCAGCACCGATTCTCACCAGCCACCACCACCCCTGTGCAAAGGAGCTGAGGGAGCCCTGAACCCAGCACGGACGGCTGCAGCAGCGAGGACCGGGACAGAAGAGGCTCAGTGTCCCCCAGGTAGAGACCATGGGGCAGAAAACCAAACCCCATCTCCCAGCTCAAATTCCACACCTCTGTTTTGTCAGGCAAGAGGGATAAACCATGCACGGCCAGAAGTCACTCTGTATACAACACATCTTTCCTTTGTACCAAAGGAGTGAATTCAATTCAAATTTCAATCCACAAAGTGTCACTCTAAACATCAGTACACAAAAACCTGTTACATTATTACATAAATTATACATCTTTTTAAAAAAATAATTATAAGATCACTAATAATTGAAGACTAGGATATTTAAAATGCAGAGAAATGTTGAGTGTCTCTGATATCCATGTGTTCCTACTTAAATTAACATGTGGCACCCAGAAAGATGGAAATCTGGAATTCTGTTGCACAGCACTTGGGTTTTTTTAAATGTTGTCAGACGGAATACATTTCACTACATATGGCTTCTCCAATTTCTCTTTGTATTATATCCAGCTTAGAACATAAAAATACATTTTGGAAGTTTAGAAACTTCAAAATCACATCGTGCGAACTGATCACTAGCTCTGCTTTATGTTTATTCATACAAAATTGTCAGCAGAGGTCGTCTTTTAATGACAGTTACTGAAGGCATATGATAAATTCATGGAAAAAAAAAGAGGTAGTTCGTGCATGTGCACTGACTACTGTTAGAGTATGTCTCATGTGAAACCACAATACATCTATTTAAATCCCAATTACTATTGACATATGAACTCTAGAAATTATTCAAGAGCATCATGCCTGCATATTGTGGAGTCTTAGAATTTCAAACAGAAAACTTGGAATATCAAACAGAAAGCCTGATTCACAGAAAAACTAATGCCACATGAGCAAGTTTGCCAACCACCTGACAGGCACTTTCTCTGCTCAAAACCTCCTCTCATTCATACAACACTCTTAGAGCAAGTTATTTTCTTAGTCTATCCTTGTGTTGTGTGATCCCGTAAATGAGATTCTTCTCTATGCAGGCGTAGGTTATGCACAGTGCATCAAAACAAAACAACTGATTTATCCTTGGTCTTAGGCCTGGCTACTTTTAATATTCACAAAGTAAGTGTTAACCCTAAAGTAATTATTCTGCGCAAGGACTTCTCTTGCAGAGATCATTAGGAAAGCAAAACAATCTTTTAGTCTACTTTACTGGACTGCTTAAAATTGTTTCGTTTATGATCATAATGATAATATCTACTATTTCTCATGCTCTTGATCTAAGCTTTTAGTAAAATGAAAGTGGCAACAAAACCAGGATGTGTTACACAGAAGTATGGAAAACTCCTGAATATATTAAAATAATGTCACAGTTCACATGCTAATCTGCATTTCCTCCTAATGGTCTTCCATTGCAGACAGCTACTTTAGCTGTCATTTTTGTTACAGATCTGCCACTATGAAAAAAGCAAGTTATTACCTAAACTCACAGAGAAATCTAAATTTCAAACAAACAGTACAGTATCTGCTCAAAAAGATCCCAAATGCATTTACACATTTTAAACTTCTATACGTGTTTTTAAACTGAATTTTGCATGCACAAGCAAGAGGCCAAAAAAGTAACTAAATTAGTCAGAATTTATTCTTCTATTTCCTACCCATGTAAATGTAAGGCACTGTAAGACATAACATTAAGAGACTACATGGGGTTTTTTTGGTGGGGTTTTTTTGCACTCCCTCACGACACTTCTGCATTTGCATCTCCTTGAGGTACTAAACAAATTGACTTAGCCAGAAAGGCCTGTATCAAGACCCAAGCAAAGGATTCTTGGCTCTCTAAACCATAATTTCAGTAGGAATGTTTCTGTAGTCACTGAAAATTAGATATTTTCCTTTCCTTTTTCTCCCAAAGCAGGTTATCAGTATACAGCTTGGGGACTTTTTAGAATGATTTACTATAGTAGAAATTTACCAGTAACTTAAGTCATATTGTTCACCGTGTAAAGTAAGAACAGGAAAAATGCTGACTCTAAACAATACAGTTCTGAGCACAAGGTTGTCAAGAAGCTAAGCCTGAAAAAAAGATCACAGGACACCGCTAACGCAGCTAAATCGGCACATTCGCTATTCAGTGGCCAATGATTTCACAGATGCGTACAGGAAAAAACAAAGCTACCCAAAGCCCACCCAGTCCGAGATAGACAGATTTCTATTTTATAGCTGCCATCTTCCAATTGAATAGTCTATTTGCTAACCCTGCTTTCCAGAGATTTTAACATTAATATTCCTCCCCTCCCAAAATATGAAACTACCATCTCCATAACTTTAGTTCTTAATGTAATTACGAGATGTGCTTAGCCAACATAAATGAGACACTCCAGGCTAAAGAATCAAACCTCTTCAAATCTATATTTAAAACTTGAATGACTGTAAGAGCTTGCATAACTACAGTTACTTTGCACACACACACACGCATAAATAAGCTGTCCTTCTAATTCTGCAAGTACTCATTAAAGATCAGTTGCACAGGCTTAATTAATACCACTTCTTTAGCAATTGATCCTGCTGCTGTGCTAGAGCAACATTATGATAGCTAGCAGATTTTGTTACTTCCACTGTAAGCTCCCTGCTCAGTGTGTGGGGTTTTTTATAAACATTTCCAGGCAAAAACTTAAAAAGACCAAAGCCAAGGAAATTAACATTTTAAGTTCCTACTAGCAATTTGGGATATTGTCAAGATTTTTCAATTTGTTGTTAGTTAACGTAAATCATAATCAAACAACAAAGAAACAGAATCACCATTAAAAACCTAACCATTGTAATTCATAATTACAACAGCCAACTTTTTTTTTTTTAATTACAACAATTTAGGAGCACTAACCAAATCAAGACAACCTGACGCATTTCTCTAATCTCTATTAGGAAGGATTGTAACAACTTATTATTCAATTTGAAATGGCTTTAAAAGATTTCAGTATGAGAGATTTTGATGAAATGTATTTGAGAGTGACCTTCAATGAAAATTCTTTATTCTGGTACGATTAACATAGAATAACATTCTCTAGCATTGGGTCCTATCTTCCAATACAACCCCCTTTAAGGTCAATTATTGTCTGAATGTGCCTCCAATACAACCCCCTTTTTTAAGGTCAATTATTGTCTGAATGTGCATTTGAAAGATATGTTCACAGATTTAAAAATAAATAAATCATTGACTAGAGTCTGAGTAGAACAGCACATTCACTGTAATTTCCACAAAAGCAAAGAATTAGCAATCTAGAAGTGCTCTGTTTAACTAACTCCATCAGACTCTTAGCAGTATGGACATAGATGTTGTACACACATAACTCACCAACATCCTGTTAAGATTGTCCTCCACATCACTACACTTCAGCTATGAAAAGTGCTGTTTCTACAATCACTTACTGGAAATTATAAACATAACAACCACGTAAGTATGAAAAACGGTAAACACAAACTTACAAACAAATGTTTGGCAGCTTTCTCTTTCAACTTACTGTATCTTTCCCTTTCTGCTCTTCTGCAATACTTTCCACCCTGCCTTGCCAAGCAAGTTACAAACTTGCTTTTCAGTCCCCAAACACCAAGGGCAGAAAGTCCAGACCAAACATTTCTTTGGAAATTCCTCCTAAAACAGCTAGGTAATTCTGAGAAAAACAAACATTTTGTACACAGAGTTCTTGATCACATACCTCTTAACACCTTAAGCATGGCCGAGTTTACCCACAGGAGCAGCGTCCGTGATTTCAATGGTACTATAACCCCACACAGATTACGCGCGCTATCAACCCATGCTGAATATGAGAGGTTTGCTTGCTACTCGCAGTACTGTAACATGGCAGGTCAGGAAGTGGGCTGCACTGCAGCACCGTACCTTCTGGAAGTCAACACAGAAGGGACAAGTTTACTGATGTTCCAATTTCTATGTGTTCTTCAGAAAGTAATACGCAGACCAAAGTATTTAAGTTAGGCACATACAATAATTTCTCTGACTACTGAACAAGACCTATTCCAAACAGGTCAAATAAGTCACTTTCTTATATTACTCCTATTTTAAAGTGACAAAACACTTCCTGTTACCCGGGAAACAGATGCTTAGAGAATAAATTTTGGTTACACAGGACTAAAGAAGAGAGGAAAAAACCCAAACATAAATCTAGAAGGCCACAAAGTGGCATGAGCGAACTATTCAGTCTGCCTGCCCTACATAAGCATGCGGTGCATCTCAGCTGGCCCTATTTTGGTAAGCCAGAATCACAGCCACAGAAGAAGAAAACCAACACACATACCAGGGAGCTTCGGTGACAACCAGACTTACACTGCAGAGCTGCCCACACAAAGCAATGCTGCCTACACAAAGCAATGCTTTAGTTCAATCTAACTGGAAGACTCCTCAGACAAGTTCATTTAAAGGGAATACACTAAACCCACCAGTTCTACCCAGAAACTACCCATGATATACTTTTACTAAGAACAGTAATTGGCAACAGTTTCATTTATATTCTTTCATCTGCCTCGTTCACCCATCACCTGTTCTGCAGCTGGGGTCTCAGGAAGTGAATACAAAATTAAATAAAAAAAAAATTTAAACTTCAGCAACAGTGACAGACAAGGACAAAGAAATTATCTCAAAAATAAACAGCTTTTTACTGATGCATTTTTGAAGACTAGAACAGACTGAAGGTTTTTCTACAGAGTTCTTACAATTGCACACATCACAAGCAACAGAATTCTGCTTTTTCTATTCTTTGTTATTTAACAGGATTGTTAACTGTTACTAAGAGCAGCTATATTTCCACATCACTTAAACTTGCTTCTCCTTTCTAAAAATTTAGGTTCAGAGTGATTCATGGGGCTGCTATGGTGCATACCTCACTCGTTAAGACAAAACATTCTTTAGTTAGAAGAAAAAAAAAAAGTGAAACATCAATGTAAAAGCCTGCTCCATTACACTCTGAAACTGAAATTCTCATTGTTTAAAGATAAGGAAAAAGTATTATTTCACAACACTATTTGCATATCAAAAAAACACTCCAGGAATTCCTGATTATATACATAGAACTTGCCAGCACAGCTCCGTTCTAACTACTCAAGGACTGCTCTGAGGCCCCTCCTCAAGCAACTTCTTCATTTGATGGGAAGTCATCGACACACTGTAGGAGAACTGCAAACGCATTTCCTTGCTAGATCTTTGGTCTGTCCATACTTTAACAGAGGGAGTCATGAAAGAAAAGCATGTGATTTCAACAAGATGATTTTCAAAGCAGATTTAAAAAAAACATGATTGCAAATTTGCAAAAGTGTGCCTGAACTCATAGCCTTTTTCATTACCCTTTTCAAAATCAGTTTCTAAACCTCAAGTTTCCAACTCCAAAATGATCTGGTATGTCCTAAGTTTACAAACAATAGGCCATCATTGCTTCAGACTTTATAACTCAAAGATTTCTTTATCTATTGGGGGCGAGGGGGGGGGGGGCCATGCCTTACCATGTAATAACCATACTTCCACCATACTTCTGACACTTCTTTGTAGCCCTTATTATCTAATCACATATCAGCAACTCAACAGCAACAACCCATGCTCCCTTCATATGCATTTTATGCAAGCAAACAAACCTTTATTTCGTTGATTTGGGTAACTACGATATTCTCAATTATATCTCAATACCAAAAGAGATCAACGTGAACTTAATGAGAAACAGATAAGCAAGAAAGTCATGTGTCTGAAGCTGTATGTAGTAGCATGTTTTAAAAGATTTAACTAGTTCCCTGTGAAAACAGGGATTTGGTGACTCAGGAACTCTGATTCACTCACGTCCTCCCAATTCTCTCCATGACTATAAGAAAGTAAACTATGACATTTCTATACACCATGTGCCTCTCAACAGGTTTATTTAACTGCTCTGACAGGTATACTGATGGGAAGGACAGAGACTACACCCACCTGCTCAGCAAGGTCAGGAGAAAGGTGCAACTCTGTTTTGCTATAAGATAAGGAACACAGCACAGGAAGGTGCTTTATGTCCACACTACTCCCCACAAGAACACTAGGACTTTGTAATGACCTCGCTCTAACACTACTGTCTCTACCATCCCTTAATAAAACCACTGCAGTAAACGTCTTTTAGAAGGTTTCTAGTATTTGGTTTAGGTCACTGATAATAACACGAAGAATAACCAAAGTTATAACAGCAAATACTAGTAATAATGAAAGATATTAACTTTTTTCAGAAATACTACAGGATTTTTGCTTCACAATTTTAACCACTTCCTATCAGTTAAAGGTTGGGAGGATGTTTTGGTGGCATCAAGTGACTACATCATTAGTTCTTCTGCAATTTCTTCAAAGGTAGTAGTATCAAAGACTGTCAGAAAGACCACAATGTATTAGAGAACCATGGCAAAGGATTTTCCACAGTTTCTCTCCTGGAAGGAAAGGAATCAAGAGGGGCAAAAGGAGAATGATACAAAGTGAGCTCACATGAACTAGTATGGTTTAACTTTATTAAAGTTAAACACACAGCAGCACATTTCTGCTCACAAGTTTTAGTCACAATGTATTGCTTTCTCAAGTGTATTCTATACTTCAGCAAGTATCACTAATTAAAAAAAATAATTATGTTTAATGGTATAGTGCTATGGTTAAAATAAGCTAATCTAAGACTGCACTGTCACCAAATAGGATGAATCCACATTAAATATAGTTGTGCCGGAAAGTACATATACTAGCAAGCACATCCAACTCAGGGCAAAATTTTGTAGAACAGCTAAGCCAATGTAAAAGCTTCCTGCTGCCTCAGGGGAGGTCTCACTCCCCACTACCTTCCTCTAGCCTTGCTTCTGGCGTGAAGTTCCCTCTTCCTCCTCCCCATAAGCTTTAGTGGGTTTCACACCACTTGCAATGCTGACTCAACTCACTAACCTAGCAAAAAACCATCCAGTCTCTTCTGCCAGGGCAGCTAGCTCAGTGAAAGATCCAACAATACAAGTCACAGTCACCAGAAAAACCCGTGGCAGAAGCAGCCAGGGACAAGCTGGCAGCAGAGACAGAAGCAAAGGAGGGAAGAACAGGAACTCCAACTTCTGCCAGGGGTAAGCCATTCAAACCTTCTCCAACTTCCTTCACATCCCAGAACCACGTGATTGCTAAAGCTGACACAAAGAGGAGGCACGAACACACAGCCAGAGACCAGAGGAAGAGCAGGACTATTTCCCTCAACAGGCAGAGGTCACCCAGCTCTGTCAACCACAGAGCCACAGGCACTCCAAAGATGGGCTTAGCACAGGACAGGAAGGCACAGCAGTGACACATCACATCAGGTCACGGAGCTGTTCGCCTCGCCATCAGCTAGCAGGGTGATACCAGGCATGGAAATTGAGCCTATGTGCACAGACCAGCCACACACCCAACAGAGGCAGAATTATGTTGAGTAGATACAATAGTGCAAAATATATATACCAAATGGATAAAAGCACAGGGAAAGATAAGGGGAGAGCTGCCCAACATTAGCAGAAGTAAGCCTACAGCAGTGACAGACAAATGGTCACTCAAGTGGGAAAAAACAAAATAGTACATGCCTTGGTCTGACAACGGGAAGTAAGATTATACTGAGCTTGTTTAGTACTTGCACCCCAGTAGTGAGATTGAGTATGGAGGCACGCAGGAGGCACAGGGAGCTGAAGCATAAGCACAACTCTGAAGAACACAGGGGAGTTGACACTCTTGAGCTTGAGCAGGCATTGCTGTGGCCGCTGAGCATCTCCTGCGCCAGCTCCCTGCCGCCCACCCCCCCATCTGCTGGAAGACGGGTGACCCCAACCCCGTCCACTGCAGACTGTGCTGCCCCCACTTGAGCCCCAGACGCCGCGCGTTTCCCACCCAGCCGACCTACCACCCTCGCTGCCCCCTTTCCATCCACCTCCCACACCTCCCAGAGCCTCCCCCGCCCCAGCAGGCCCCTCCT
>NW_009647955.1:4195238-4211305 GCF_000708025.1 Charadrius vociferus
CAGCAGCAGCTTCGAAGCCACCGTGTAGAAGCGACAGCTGCGGATGGTGTGTAGCGTGTTTCAGTTGCAGATCTTGGAAATAACTGGATTTGTATTACTTGGGGGAGAGTCAAAGTTGTCTTTGAAGGGGACACGAGAACAGCAGGGTTTTCTCTGTACAAAGACTGTCAGTCAAGTGTGCATGTTTGGGTTTTGTAGGGAACGTTGGCCTGAGAATACTTTCTGAAAGCTTTTGAGACAGCAAAAGGGCTGCAGCGCAGAGGGAAAAGGACCGTGCTGGTCCTCTCCCACTTTGTAGCGAAGGACTGCAGAACACTGTAGATTTCTGATCCCTTAAGAAAAAACTGAAAAAGAGCTTTCACAAGTTTGGCACTGCTCGGTGTTCCCAGATGTAAAAATTACACAGCCAGGGGAGCGTCAGCTCTCCCCACTCATCCTCAAAGGCAGTGACAGAGGCATACAAGTTACTATTCAACTTTGCAAAGATTAAGGAATGTCACACCGAGTCACAGGCTCCATCCTGCAGTTATAGGGACATGGAGCTGGGAAGCTGATGCAAGTTGATGACATTCACTCTCAGCTCCTCCAGGAGTTTGAGGAGCTGCCGTACCTGCTCCCAGCGAACCTATTCACCCCCTGCAGTCTTAACACCTTCCAGTGCCCCATCACCTGCACCAAGCTTCACCTCTATTTTTTTTATCCCTTTCCTTTTTTTTATCGCTTTTTTTTTTTAATCCTACCTGTCCTCTCTCCCCGACTTCCTTTTGGTCTCACAAGGAGAAACAGTCAACATGGAAGGATGGAGGAGAACATATGACTCTTTCCTCTCCAAGAAGCCAAATGACTGACTGTACCCTTACCGTCTCTCCCTCTGTTAAAGTGTCCTTTCACAGAAGCAGAGGGAAGCTTTTGGGTTCAGTCAGTTGTGGTTTAGGGTTTCAGGTTTTTTTTCTTTTTTGAAGACTGGTGAAATGTCAGATCTAAACTGAGTTACACTTGTATATTTTCGTGAGCTGTCCCACATAGAAAAAGCAGCAGGTTAAGAAATTTTTGTATCGTTTCAGCTGCATTTATCTTGTGAAATTCACTTTTCAACTACAGTGTGCAATTGAAAAGACAGCTCAGCTCCTTTTTTTTTTTTTTAATACAGTTTTACTTCCTAAGGAGTGGTGTTCGTCATTTTCTATTGCTCAACGCTAGTGAGTGATTACTCAGTGCTGACCATGAAGAGACAGACCAGTCTTGCTTTAATCTTACAACATACAAAGAAAATTACTTTGAAAAATGCAACCTTTTCTGTGCTGCTGCTGTCTTAAATTCACGATTCAGATTCCCAGATCTACCCTCACATCTAGGATGCCAAGCAACCACAAAATCTGAAAGTGTATAAAAACTGATCTGTATCAAAGCTATGCTAAAGAATACTTCCTCATTTGCAGAGATGAGGAAATAGCAATATTAGTTTAAGTACTCATCTATGAACACACCTGCAAACGTTACAGTAACTGCCAGTTTCTTCTAAAAAGCTCCAAGAAGTCAAACCAATAAATCCAGTATTAGTGCCGTAAGGCAGTAATGAAAACAATGGTTTTTATTTATGTTGTGACACTTAACACTGGTTTCAAACAGAATAATTACATTTGTGAGGTGGTATCATCATAAACACCACAGAAAGCATGTTACAGAAACAAAGAGATCTGGTAAGATTATACAAATTCAACACAAGAGAGCAAGCTGTGGAAAAAAATATTTGCCATTTCCATGAACTGTGTACAACTCAGTGTGAAATAAACTTAAAGGACAGAAAAAAAAGCTTTAAAGACGGAGTTAAGGCTCTTATTTGCAAGTGATCTTCCTATTGGAAGCATATTGAAATATTTTCTCTGAACAGGATGCAACTTGAGGACTTCAACCTGTGCAAGAAGCTTCACAATTATGATGCTGTGGTGCTCAGCGTCCACATTATTAAGGGCCGCGTGTCTTGTTTCCTCTGTACAAATCAGCCTTTACCATATGCATCCCAAGATTAAGACCTGCATGCAAGCTAAGTCCCCATCAAATGTAAAAAGAGAAAAGGCATCTCTTCTCTTGTCCCCATTCAGCAGGGAACTATAATTGATATTTCCACAATAGAAGGAAATGAGACATCCTCCTGTAAAAAATTCTATATAGAGTATTTCTAATTACTGTGAAGTAAACTTGCCTATTTTAGCTTTTAAAATACATGAAGGTGTAAGCCTGGATAAAAGTCAAGTAAACCAGCCTTTCAGTTAAAAATAGTGTCAGGTACATTGGGTTGCACTCTGGGTGAGCGAGATGAAGAAACACGAACAGAATTTTTGCTAGCACTGAAGAGAAAGAGGAGAACAAAGACCATAAGTAAACTAGTACAAGTTCCAAAATGGCATCTAACTTGGGGGCTTAGTGGCATGGAAAAAGGGAGATCACCCAGACAGCTCAAAATCATCACCGATGAAGGGAACTAATATACATTCTGAGGTTCGTTTAAAACCATCTTCATGGATTTACGTATACTGTACCACCCTCAAAGCTACATATCCATTTCATCCAGACTTTTGGAAGCCATTACAGGAAAGGTGTTTACTGGAAGTTAGCAAAGTGGGGTTTTTTTTTGTTTAATAACCAAAATGCTTTGTAGGCATTGTCAGGTAGAAAGTACCCCCACTGAGCACCAAAAAGAAAATGAGGTCTTGGACACAGAAAGGGGAAAGAGGGCAAAACATTAGCTCATGTTAGAGCTGATGGATTCTGCCATAGTTGTGTACAAAGTACGCACTTGTACTTCTCACAAAGTACAAGTAATCTGTTTTATAGCATCGCAGAAGACATCTGCATTACCCATTCACATTGGTCAGATTCTGACCCATTCATGCTCCAGTCTGAAGGTAATGCAGCTCTGCTGAGTGCTGCCACTCTCAGTAGGAGTGAGGTGCCCTGGCTGGGGCAGAGTGGCCAGCAGCTGGTCCGTTTGAAATACAGGTCAGTGCAGACATTCCAACAGCGTGAACACTGCAAGCTGGTATATAAAGGGTGCAAACTAAGTTTTGAAATCCTATTCTTGGGAGGCAAATTTAAAGCTACAGTAAGTGACTTTAGGAGTCAGAAGTGTCTAAATGCTTACTCTTTGCCCCGGTTTATTCTATAGAAGTGACCATGTTTGATACGAGAAGAAATAG
Organism: Charadrius vociferus; assembly: GCF_000708025.1. Lineage (NCBI taxonomy): Eukaryota > Metazoa > Chordata > Aves > Charadriiformes > Charadriidae > Charadrius > Charadrius vociferus. Next base: position 4,198,436 of record NW_009647955.1, read on the forward strand.
CATTCTCCATATTGAAAAATTAGCATCACCCACACTGGACTGAATCAAAAGTTCAACTCTTTCTTGTGAAAAGATGCTATTAATCCTGATTCAGACCCTTAGAAGACTATGTATCCCACAACTGACAACCCTGTTACCTACTAAGGAGAGGAAATATTTAGGAAAGGCACACTGCAACACCCAGTTAGCACAACTCAGAGGTATCTTTGGCAATGCATCCATTCTAATGAATTATTTCTCTATATATCTTTCAGAGGACAGCATCCTATTGCCTTATTCACTCTCAATCTCTCTGGGATTTCATGAAAGCTCACACTTGAGAATGCATGTAACAGTAAAATAACTTTCATTCCTTTATTCAAACTTCACATATACAATGGACAAAAAGACATTTTAAAATAGATCCATATAATTATATGGATTTTTGCAACATATCAAATTCAGATCAAAATTAAGATATACACTGTATTCCATAACCAAGCTAAAGCTTAAGTGTATGCTTCATTTGGGTAATAAAACCCAGGAACTACTCTGAATACTGGAACATTCACCAGTCAAATTCCATCTAGTGGGAAGTCATTTACAGCAATTTGGAGGTTCAGAATCCCTCTCTACAGGGGCTATACAACCACACTGTAAACGAGAATTTGAATTAGGCAGTTTCCCTTCTATTCTCCAGACAGCCTTCATTTTACAAAACCAGCTGCTGTAAGTTGCAATGGATACAGGAAGATTCAGACCAGCAGTTTTCAGGATGTAGGTTACCAACCCCAAACGAGCAGGAGATCATCAGCAGTTATCTTTATATAAAGAACAGCCAGAGCCTAAACTCAGCTCATCTTCACAGTCCTGATGTGGATTTGCTCATGGTTGGGTGTATTTGCGCAGGTGCTAGTAGCACAAGTGCTCCATGCATCTGGAAAGGACCAAAAGTTTGAAACAAGAGCCAGAAGAGTGACAGTGGATGTGATTTTAAGAGAAAAGTTAGGGGGAACTTCCATGTTCTTATGATAAGCCAAAGAGCTCCACAAAACATCCAGTCCCGATGGAAAAGATAATAACAGTTAAATGCAAAGTTCAAGTTAGCACATTTCCAGTGTAAAAACATCCCTCCACCAGATGTTAGTACAGCTTTAGTCAGAAACCAACAACTGATTCCAAACACCACTCTTAAAAAATAATACAGCTCTTCTTCTAAAGACTGGGAAAGTACAGGTAATAACATCCTGAAGCCTAGATTAACAGGTCAACATTTTACAAGGAGGTTGTAAGACTTAAATAATCCCTTTTTAAACTGCTTAACACATCTGATAAATAGCTTGCATGTCAATCTGATATATGCTGTACCGTTTGGCTCTTGAATCCCAAACCTTTCCATAAGAGATACCACACCTAGAACACTGTCAAATAAATAGTGAAAAACCAAAAGATACTGTCTGTTTCAAAGCATGAAGAGTAACAGTACATTACGTAAGATAATCAGCGTTATACATACAGGGAATGCCATTCTGGTTGAACAGATTATGAAGTAGTATTCTCCATGAAATACTAGGCACAAGAATAAATCAATTAGACAGTTTTTTTCTGCCTAATGGACAAGTCTAAAATTAACATTCTTGGCAATACAACATTGTAACTGATATGCTTCTCAATATTTAAGAGCCTTAATTGCAAAAATCATGAAGCGATGTTTATATTTGTGTGTTTGACAAGCAGTTACAGTTCTGGACAGATTTCTTCTATGCCGTGAGCTCTACTTTCCAGCTGGTCACGAGTAGCATGTGCTGCATAAGAAAGATTACCAAAAAAATAGATAATTCTTCACACTCATTAAGTATTTATAAAACACACACACAAAAATCCTCCTGAAATTATCTTTCCTTCTCCAAAAGTAATGTTTGCCAACCCATTTTAGCAACCTGCAAGCTTTTACTTTGAGAATGCACAAACTTCCAAAATAGTTATTTCACCCTCATGTTCTGAAGAAATGGCAAACCTACCAAGCACTGCATGCTCACCACCCCGGAACTGGGAGGATTTAACCCAGGAGCTAAGAGAGAGATCAATTTGCAGAACTAATATATGAGGTTCCTGAAGCACAAGCAAGCATAGTACTTTTCAGGTCAAATTTCAATTCCAGATGAGACACTTTACAACAAAACAAGCTTATAAATGAAGGAGCACGGCCTGTTGTGTTTTTCAGGAAGTTGTTAAACTCATGGTTTTGAGCCAAAGAGCAGCAAGAAATCAGAGAAAGCTCCTTCTCATTAGTGCTTTTCATATGAAAAAAGCATATATATAAATATATATATGCACACACCTGAAAATTCAGTGGCATAAAGCAAAGATCAGACAAAACCACATCCAGATGATAATCTTCTATAAAAAAGGCCCATTAGGCTTCAGCACAAGTTAGACTGGGTAACAAGTGCACGCTAAGCATAGCTAACAAGCACAACCATTTGTGTACGCTCTCAGCCTTTCCATTTAAGTCACCTTTAGGGCGATGCTCACTGTGATTAAGAAAATACAATGTATTCTGTATCTACCAAAGGCCAGAAGAGCACACCCAGTCAGCTGACAGCTAGGCTGATCAGCAGTGTCTGAGCAGGGTTATCAAAGCACCCAATGCTAAATGAACCATAAGGAGAGAACAATAGTTTTACTGCTTGTCAATTGAACTCCTACAGATCACACCCTTGTATGTGATACTTTTGTGTAGCAGAAGACAGGTCTGCATTGAAATCATCATGCTTAAATCTACCTACATCAGAAATTTTCCCTTCAGTGATTTCAAAGAGAATTTTTAAAGGAAAAGTGCGGAGAGGAACAAAGGTCACTAATTTGCTGGCAAAGTCTATTTACGTCGTTCACAGAGTCATAAATAGGGAGTAGCCAGAGAAATTCCAGAGCTGAAATGCTGAAGCAGGCAATCCTACTGCAGTCTATTACAACTTGACCTTTCTCTTCCACCGAAACCCTTGGCTACTAGAATCCATATGCATGGGATAAGTTACAGGTATTGGAGGCAAGAAAGGAATGACCCATCTGCTTAAAACACTCGGTAGCCCACGATGAAAACAGGGTCAAAAATACACAAACAGTTCTCACCATCACTGACTGGACTGGCCATCTTCATTTCAATCAGCAAGAAATCTCAGTCTGTAACCAAGAAGCGCAACTCATATTAGCGGACTTAGTGGTAACTGACAGAAGCCTTCTTAAAAACCTGTCCTAAGTCTTTAGCCCCTTCTTCAAAAGGGGAGCGTAGAGATTAGAAGAGTATTGTTAGTTTTACTCAAATACAAAACAGACAGGGTTAGAGGCTGGAAAGGAGCATCAGGTAAGGGAAGCACAGAACCTTTAAGGGATTGTCATGGACAAAAAAAAAAAAAAAAATAAAAAAAATCCAACTGAGAAGAGGGTCTCAAATTGCCTGAAAAACAATCCAGGAGCCAGTTGAGCCCTAGAACCACAACAGACCACTACAAAATGCCTCTTATGTCGCATCTTCACCTGAAACGATCCTCAGTACTATAGAAGTCATGTTATTCCACTGCAATAAAAACACATTGCATGCCAGCTCTCACATAGATTTACAGTCTCAGACATAAGTGAGTGGTAGTCACATCACCAGATGAACTCCGTAACTTCAGAAAGACTGAAGTCGAATAGAAGAAATTATCAAAATGTAGCTACAATACAACACAGAAAAAGACAGACATTTCCTTTGCAGCTAGAGGCAAGTGTCAGAGCTGTTAGCCAGTTTAACAGAGTGAAACCAAAATAAGCCATCATAGAAGTCATGTCCTGCATCACCCAGTACAGTGAGTAAAGAAAACCCTCCTTTTCTGCTCTCTAAGAAAGCACTTTAAAATACAAAAATTCGAAGTCAAAGGGCTCTTCAAAAGCTATCCAGATGAGTAATCTTTCCCTGCGCTTACAGTCCTAACAGGAACAAGAAAATTAAGAGCATTTTGATCCACTTCCATGAAGGAAACAACCAAATTGAAATACTGTTTTGAATACCCAACTGCCTAATATAACCAAAAGCATGGCATGACAAAAAGCACAGACTACCAAAGAATCCAAGTAGCAAGTGTTAAAACTAGCTGTTTGAGAAATATTGTAGCTCTAATATCTGTTAAATTAACATTTATGAGTAAGGAGATTCTTTTCTGCCCTCAGAATACAGATGAGGGAGTGATAAAGAGATGTCATCTCAAAAACGTTTTTTCAGTAAAACTTTGACATTACTTTAACGTGGCTATGGTGCTGAACATATATCATCTCAATGTAGGAATTTCTTAAAACCTGGGTAGCGGCAGAAGACAGGGGTTTATTAACATTTTTGACCATATTTCATCATCTTTTGACTAACCCTGCCACAGAGAATCACATGTGATCAGTCTGAGGGCATTAAACTCACCAGCCGTTACTAAAGTGAGACTAGTACTCAACCTTGGAAGAATTTATCTAGTACAGAGACCAAAAGCTATGGTAGTCAATGCAGAGATTAGGAGATAATGAAACATTAAGGTTTGTTAAGCAGAATAATACAAGACAAAACTGAAGAACTGAAAACTACATCAGGTTAATGGAAAGTATTTCTATACACCATGGTGTGGAGGTGAACCAGTTAGTTAATGGGTTGATAAACTGGCAAACAGTTACATTTATGGAATCTATTGGCCATGAGCAGTCTAAAATTGATAATTACCAGTTGTGGCTCTGAAGTTGGTTATGAGGCAAGGTGGAATGGACTTCAACAATAGAGATGGAAAAATGCTGCAAAGGTGTGCCTTCTTTCCACTGGTGAATGCAGCTGGGGAGCGGAGTTGCCTCTGTTTTACAGCAGAGAGCAGCGAGATGGCAGCTTCAGGCCATGGAGAAAGGTCATAAGGTTGCCTATTGGAGCCCTCCTTTCCCCTGGAGAGTGAAGTTCTAGTAAATAGCCATTATAAGGCATATGGTAAGTTACTGGATAAAGTCAGTCCATTAATGGGTCTCAGACACATACCAAATGACCCTTTTAGAGCAATTATGAAGGCATTAGTCCTCCTGTAATAAATAATGGGACTAAAATGTGCAATCCACAGAACTTAAAAACACGCAACTTTGCAAATATCCTTTCTATCGTGTGGAATTTAAACTAATTTTAGAAGAATTCCTAGTTCACATGGTTGAAAAGCAAATGTGAACCCATGTTAAACCCATGCAGCATCTTCCCAAGTCTGCAGACTGTGCTAACATCTCACAGCTTGGCCAAGCAACAGATGAATGAGGCTTACAGACTTCATTGCCACTAGTCTCATGAGCAACAGATGTCTATTTTTTTAGTGCCAAAAAGTTGTTTGAAGTGCTGTTACACATAGAGGTGGGTAGTGAACAGCTGTAATTATTCACCAGAAGACCACCACAAAAATCAAAGACTTACTATAGGGTCTACCCTTTTCACCCAGAGAGAAACTTAAAGATGAAAGAGAAGGTGTCAGCCTCTAGTTTTACGTGTTTTCTATCAAGAAACAGCCCTGAAGCAGGCTCCAGAAACAGCTCCCAGCTAAAAGTCACAGACTTTCTTCTGGTAGCTGCATTAAGAGCAGAGCTGAGGGTCTTATTCCATACCAACAGTAGTTTTACATTACAGTAAGACAGGGAGAAGTTCTTACTAAGCAAGATACACTCCCCTCCACAGGGAGTTCATTCATGCTAGTTTCCCATTGCTGGCTACAGGATGGTTTGGGAGCAGAATGGGAATTAAACCACAACACAAGACCAGGCTCTCCTATGTGGCAACAGCTTTAAGTGTTCTGTAAAGGAAAACTCCTCCTTTCAAAAGGATGCTGGCAACTTCACTACCAAGAGTCAGTTATACAGGGGGAAACAGTACAAAGCAGAGGTGTTTACTTTCGTTACATCACAACAAACAAAAGCCCACAGGCTTAATTAGCAATACTGATAGCTTTGGTACCATGCTGCAAATCTACCTATCAAGACAGCATGCAGTATTGCATATTAAGCACTACACACTGTACCGTTTCTATTCATTCTCACACTTGAGTGTATTCAGCTGAAAGGTGAAAAGACCACCGGTATTTAAACATGCTCTTTGATTAATCAGTAGCTCACCATGTTCAGTAGCTTCTGTATTCATTGTTTCTACATCTGCAGCATCATGCATCTCTTCATCTTCATCATCATCCTCTTCTTCACCTTGTAGCTCTTTTGCAATGAGCTGTCTTGCCAGCTTGATGTTTCGTCCTTCATTGTAGTGCATTTTTCTCTTCATTTCAAACTGTTTCTTTTTCTCTGTGGACAAACAAATGCAAATATTCACTTTGCCCCTTTTTGAAAAAGTATCAACTTATTTCCTCTTCAGAAAGGCACTAACTGCTTCCTACTTTGAAAGTCCATTGATTATATGATCAAGCAGTCACTGAATTAAAATTATTTTCTTCAAGTAGTGGAGTGTTCTTTTAAATGGGTCCGACATAGAAAAAGGCTAGTAATTAATGGACTGGAACAGCTGAAGCACTTTTAAAAGAACCTGTCTGCAAGTAAGAACGTGTCTGAATCAAGAGAAACCTCTAGTAACAACATAAGAAATTCCAAAGTTTCGCAAGCCTTGTTTCTAAGTAAACTTAAGGACAAATTGCGACATACCGGTGGGATAGAAGATGAACTATTGCAGATGTCCAACTTGACTCCTGGCTAGCTACCAAAGGCCAGTTATGAGAGATATATTTACCACATGTAGAAGAAAATATTTTCCATGTTCCTCATGGCCTGAAGCCTAACTTCGCTCCATATATTAAACATTAGCAGGTCTAGCAGTAACGCATTATAATTAAACTAAACTTTGCTTACTGGCAGCCCCAGCATTGTTTTTTTCTGCCTTTAGAATAGAAAGGCTACACGCTCAAAGTTGGGGCCAGGAAAGATGAGAAGCAACAGCTAGTTAACACAAGCCTGAAACCTTAGAAGTATTATTGTTTGACTGTTTCCTCAAAATGTTCTAGCCCAAGTTAATACAAAAGAACATCTCTGTTGAAGATGCATGAGGCAATTTGCTTAGGTATAAGTGTACATTTCCTGCTGGACCCATCTACAAGTTGCTTTAAAAACAGAAAAATCATCCGTATGTTTGCAAGCAATTAGTAGCATCTTAATTGCAGTGCTACACATTGAATTGTTAAGTCTACCTGAAACATGTTCAGATTAAGAAGTACTCCCTCACCCCAAAACCAGAAGAGCTTCTTATTTGAGAAGTCTAGATTTTGTAAGAATTCCTACACCTTAAGCTTCTATAGAAGGGGGCAGCCAGTAACAGCAAACTCCTCTTTATATGGAGATCCCAAACCAAACAGTCCCAATTAGAAACAAACAGCATTTGTTCAATCTTTTACTTACCCTTCAAAGACACATATCCCATTTTCAAATGACAACATCTTTCTGTTAGATAGTACTTTTTCTTCCCAAATATTTCGTACTGAGAAACAACCTATTTGTAGCAAAAAAAAAAAAAAAAGAAAACCCACAAAAAAACCACACCACACCCCAACCAAACACAAAGAAAACATCTTATGCCTACCTCGTTCTTCAGGTGTTAGTTCTTCATCCTCATCCTCCTCCTCACTGCTTTCCTCTTGCTTTGCTATAATCTTGGGTCCTTTACCTTCAGCTGCAGCTGCCAGTCTACATAAAACATGTGATACAAAATGCTGAAGCAGCAAGTTCATCGCTATTTAAAAAACATGAAATTTCAGAACACTTAAACTGCTTTGATGTACTAACAACTTATAAGAGGTTTTAAGTACCGGTGACATTATCAAACACCAAAAACTAATTCAGTTGACAACAGCAAAAATCTGACTTCTAGAGAAAAGAGTAATACCCTTCCAAAAAGAAAACTACTCAAGAAAAGAGAAAATTATCTTAACATTTAATCAATTTTCTATGACAATACTTACTTTTTACTCAACACATCTGCTTTTAAGGGCTCATTTGACTCTGAATCGCTCACTGCATCCTCATCATCTTCTCCTACCATGCTTGGAAGGCAAACAAAAAGTAGCCTTTATCAATAATTTGTTGCTTAAAATATGCTTGATTAACAGTCTAAACCTTATAATGATCAATTAAAAGACTCCTTTAATACTCTAAAAGCTTCAAATCTAATTTAGAGATTGTAAGAATGACAACTTAATATTCTATTACACAGATGTTAACTGAAAAAATAAAAATCAAAACAAGTCAAACTTATTTATTCAATTCAAATCCTAAAGCTTGCTAGACAGACCTTCTAAAAATTGACTTTGTCCTTTTTGAAAGTTCTCCTCGATAGTTATAAGTTTTTGTTTTGTGGGGTTTTTTTGGTTGTGGGTTTTTTGGTTGTTTTTTTTTTGGGTGGGGGGGAAGCTTTGTAAATCTGCTTATGTTGCATATATCCAACAGGCCTGCAGTCTGTCAGGCAATCAGCTATAGTAAGTATTACATCACCCACAAAGTCAATTTTGCTGTAAAACTGCTATCATTTACCCCCAGTTTAACAAGCCTACCTGTGATAAGGAGTACTTGGCTCATCTATTTTCATCAAGCCATAATCTTTGCCTGCTGGATGGTACGTAGCTATGATGTTCATTTCATCCCACTTCTGGGATTTTTTACTGCAATAAGAAAACAAAGTTAAACTTTCTTATATTCTAATAAAAAAAATAGTTCTGTTTGGCCACAGAAAAGGAATGTTTAGAATGTATTTTGACCTCTTCTACATAGTATACACAAAGAATATTGTTATGACACAGGCATGCTCAAAGTATGCCTATTAAACACTGTTCTGTGCATAGTTAAGTCATGACAAATTATCCCTGCAACTTAATTTCCGTAACAATTCACAATAGCTAAACTCTGTGATCTATAAATGTATTCATATTCATACATACATTTTTCTCAAAAGGCTACCTGTCTTGTTCAATCACTGTCTCATTAACTGTTTGCTGTTGTTAAAAGTTACGTAAAAATCATTCTTCCTCTTATTACAGCCCACAAGACTTCAAAAAAACCAATTAACTTCCACCTCACCTCTGCTCAGTGAGCTGCTATGATTATTAGCAAAACTGTTGCATAAACAATACCAACCAACAAATAACTTCCTGCAGTAAAATAAATAACACCGAACAAGCTGGTTACTAATACTGCTTTTGTCATCGTAAAGTGGAATCATAAAATAGAACTGATTCACTGCCGTAACTAAGCTGAGGGAGTTTCACATTTAACACAGACAGGCACCAGTGATGTTACATTCTTTAAAACTTCCTTGGTTAATCAGAGAATGTACCATTTTATGTACATTTGCAGAAACAAAGGCCCACCCAGACTGACAAAAGATACAAGCCACAAGGAAAGCAATTGCTTTTCACCCCTCCACCGATCTGAAAGCCACAGAAATGCTTCATCAACAGAAGCTACCCGGTTCCACGTTGTTTCTAAAAAGGTTATTGCAGGCTTCACACACGGTGGTCCTTCCCTTAGACTAAACCAAGAAATTTAACTTTAGAATAGTAAAATCACTCCACTCTTCAATATTACCTTATTCATTAACATATTCCTGAAGTGTGGCAAATTACTATTTAAGGAAGCGTTACAGGGCCTTGTTGTTTTTGTTGGGGTTTTTTTTTTTGTTTGTTTGCTTGGGGACCACAGTTGGCTAGAAGACTTTAACTTAACTATTCTTATTTAAACACAGACCGTGCCAATAAGAAATTTGAAAAAATACATTCAATCTCAATAACACAACTGCTCTTGAGCAAAATGCTATCTGTAAAACAAAACTGATAAAGAAAATTTCCAAGCACAAACTAAATTTTACATTTATGGAGAGCACTGCATAATACAATGGCAAAGAAACCCTAAAGGGATAAAAAAAATAGATGCAGGAGTTGACGCTGAATCCTATATGCCACAGATTTATACCTCAGAAAGGAATACAAATTAAGTGAGCTTAATCCCCTTAGCATATAGGAACCAATGCCAAACTCTCATGTTTGAGGTTTCAGATCTATTTAATCATTTTGTTCGAACTGCAACACAAGGATTGCAACCTAAGCAGACATCCCGTCAGGCAGATTGCCTGCTCTGGCAGGGTGGAGAGTCATGAGCTTCACAATGACAAAGCAAGAGCTCTAGTCTAGGAATGCCAGTTATTCAAACCTATCTAAATAGGTTGAGTTGAAAAATCACCAGTTAAACATCAGCTAAACACCTGCTTAAAGTTCACCTGTGACTAACATAAAATGATCATACACAGTGAATTTTTTCTAGCCATAGCAGTCGGACAGTGGTACGCAGACCCTATAAAAAGCGAGCTTAGCTGAAGAGGAAATATGACAGATGGGAGAAACTCCCATCGCATGCTTTGTGTTCACTGCACTTGCCCAGAGCGCATCAAAGTTTACTGCCTGGGCTCACAACTCAATACCTAATAATAATATTGGCAACCTTAGAAGATTCTCTTTGGCATACACCGCACTTGAAATTAGACAGCCCACAGCAAACAATTCAGTAACTTAAAAATACAAGACTGAAGAAGTTTTTAGTGGTTTAGTTTTTCACACTCATTTCTTTAAACTTGAATTCCAACACTAAAAGGCTTGGCTGTGGAACATCTCCCAAAGCACAATTTAAAATTCAGCTAGGAAACAAAATTATCATTAGTGGCAAACAGACAAACATGTCATTTCACCCTTCCGTGTAAAAAGCCGTCACAGGAGAGTGACTAAGTGCTCTAAACACACACCTCCCTTGATTGTCTCCAATTTAGCATGCTTAGGCATGCCTGAGCAGCATAACATGAGTGATTGAGCTTAGGATCATCACAGGAAAATGCTTCCTGACATCCCTTCAGATACAGAAATATAAAATCTAATCTTCCTTAGGAAAACCAGATTTGAAAAATCTCAGAAGTGCTCATTTGCATTCTCTCACATCTTTAAATATACGTAATCATTTATTTTGAGACCACATCTTGACAGGCAAGAAGTTTCTGCAGCAGTATTACTCAAAGGAACACCTCTCACACTCTACTTGTTCCTACCATAGCAGGCCCTCCCTGTTCCAACTCAGCTGTTTGTGCACACACACACTTACTTAGTTACTTTGCAAAATGCCAAACCAGATTGCTCATATGCTCTTACAGGACCCTTGAGGCAAAAAATACTGTATACCAGGAATACCAAAAACATATCCAGCATTAAACCATAATCTCAGCTCTTAGGATGCAGTTTCAGTGGTGTCCCAATTTCCTAAGTTTCCCTCTTGCATCATATTTTCATTGAGGAAGTTTCCCAAAGAACTTTACCACCACTAACAACAGTATAAGGTCGATAATGATGCAAATACATTTGAGCTCTACTGAACACAGTGCTTTAAAAGATGACAGCTGACACAATGAGCTCTTTCATCTGCAGCTATTTTTAAAGGTATTCAGATCTGAATTGCAATATTAGAAATAGGCAGAGGCTGCTGACAGAGGTGCACAGAGAAAACAGATACCTGAATTTATAAGCTAATTTTTAATCCTCCAGGAAAATCACAGCTGTACTGCTTATCATTCGTTTAAGTAACGGAGTCAGAAGTAACACTGATTTAATGAAGCATTGCCAACCAAAAGTAATACTTTCACACAAACCAGCTTTAAATGCCCTATACCAATCTTTCCAGGAAACCTTCTAATGCAGCCTGCCAGGTTTAGGCAGTATCCTTTACCCTGCAAGGCAATTTCAGAATTAATCTAATTGACTTTATTGGCTCACATTAGTAAACAGGAAATAGAAGCTGGACTTCTGCCCACTAAACTGCTTTGCAAGAAATTACTGTGTATTATAACCAATATAGCATATAGTCAGAGCTCACCAGTTTGTACTCTAATTTCTAACCATTCTTCAAGACGGTACAAAGGAGACTGCAGAAAATTAAATAAAAGCTACCAATAGACAATTTTATTTCATGTCTGGTATGGTAGCACACACCTTGTGTTACCTTATATTAAAGCTAGAGAACGGGGAAAAAAAAAAAAAGCAACATTTCTGTGGCATACTGCCACTTCCTTCAGTCACAGTAATTTCTCCCTGGAAAGCAAGAGCAGCTAACACAGGCTAAAGAACAAACCATAAACTTTTCGTTCCTATCTTGCTAACTTTAGACTATATTGATAACTTAAACAGGCAAAGAGGAATACTACCATAACACAAAAAATAACTGTGTGTCCATTTTATTTCTTCATTATTTCTCTCCTCGCAATATAGAGGGAGGTCCCAAATGAAGGAAACCATCAAAAGCAATTTTATAAACAGAGTTCAGATCAAACCCTGGTCATCATAATGTGATGGAGTCTCAGAGCAACGTTATGCAGTGCATACTGGGTGCCGATGTCAGGAAAATTGCAAGAATTCTTACTGGTCAAGGACAGCTGCTGGCTAGCTAAAACACACTCACATTTGGACTAACTCAGCAATCAAACCAAGACTTCCTTGTCATTCAAAACACAAACCACATGGCGAGTGCATATTCTCAAGTGTAAGATCTTTACAGACAAATCTCATACAACTGAGAAAACATCTCACTTATATTTCGACCCAGGACAGGTCCTCTCCCCAGGGACACACTTCAGGTTACAGAGATAAGCTATCTTTGAGGAGACGACTGAAAATGGCAAAGCGTATTTCCCAAATTGTAAACTATCCTTGCAGCAAGTGTAAAACCTCCCTGTTTGTCTTTTTGAACCCGCATTTACAGGTAACACTGCTCCTGCTAACATTTCACAAACAGCAAAGCATCAAATCAGCTCTTCCAGCTGCCACACTGCGCTCCCGG
>NW_009647955.1:4211796-4250016 GCF_000708025.1 Charadrius vociferus
GGGAGGCGGCAGCAGCGTGGCCGCGGGGGCACCGGGGGCCTCCGGTCCGCCGGGTCTCTGCCGCGGGGTGACCCGCTCCCGCTTCCCAGCAGGACCTGCAGATCCCGGCTCCCGGCCGGATCCAGCACTGGGGGCCGCAGGTTCCCGTCCCGGGGGCTCAGTGCCCGCACAGCTGCGAGGGGATGCGGGGTACGGCATCACCGTCCGGACGAGGGAGAGAGTGGGAACCTGATGAAGCAGCGGTGCAACCGTCGACCCCAAAAATCTCAACGCGGCTGGGAGCCACCGTGCAGCTGCCAGCGTGCTGGCGGGTCCCTCCGGCATCCCTACAGCCCGAGGATGCGGGTGGCGTGTGTGATTTTGTGTCACAGGAGCCGTGGCATTAGGATTTAAATGTTTAACGGGATAACGGCTTAAGGGCAGCAGTTGTTTCTGATCGCTGCTGGCCTCCCTCCCATCCCAGCCTTCTCCCGCTGGTAGAGATGGGTGCAATGCTCGCTCCCTGCCCGGCTCCCGTGGCCTTTCCAGGGCAGAAAAGCAGCGTGCTGCGCACGCACACCCATCGGGGTCCCACCACGGTGAGTGTAGAACCCTTCCTGCAGATTTACAGTATTCTACACCCGCATCGTCATTTCTTCATGTCAATAAAAGCAGCAGGAGGTGGATGTCACTGCCAGCCACAGCCACGATACGGGTTTGCTGGCGTGGCTCAGGCAGTGGGGGAAGCCCACGCATCTGACCCCAAAGAGCGGGAAAGTCCTCCAGGCTCCTCCAGTAAACCATTCAACTGCAGATGTGTCGAGCCCCCCGCACTGCTCAAAAGGTCACGCAGCTGGGAAGGTACAAAAGCCCCGCAGCAGATATTTTGATTTCATTTTTAATGAGTTGCATCAATGCTATTCAAGCAGAGTTGTCGCGGTGCTCGGTGAACACCCACCAGAGCAGATGCAGGGCCAGCGGGCACTCAGCACGTACAAAAGCGGTGCGCGGGGTGTCAGGCAGAGCCTGCCGTCTCTCCGTGTTTGGGGAAAAACCTGGGGAGGAGAGGACAAGGGAGCAGACCCGTCTCTGTCTGCTTACAGGTAGTCTCAGAGCTGACCCCTTTGTTGTGCAGGACCAGCCCCAGTTGAGGCAAGTCACGTACAGATGCTGGAGATGGGGTGATGCTGAATTTCTCGACATTTTTAGACTTCTCAGACTTTAAATACAAAGGGCCACATCTAATATCTGGCGCGGAGGTCTGCCGACTTGGCAATAACACACATCTGCAGGCCTGCACCATTCAAGATCCCTGGTCTCAGTTCCTAGGCTGCAGACCAACCCCCCATGTCTGGAGGTTGCTGCTGGGAAGGCAGTGCCCGCGATGTAGCTCAGACACCGTAGACTCCTACCAGGCCCAGAAGCATCAAGACAAAAACGGGAAACAAACCTGGGGGCACATGATGAAAGGTTTTCCCCCAGGAGTAATACTTTCACCTCACATCTCATACCCTTTTGCATCCACATACTGGAGGACTCTGAGCAACAGCAGAGCTTCACGTCTGCACTTCAGTGTTTCTTTTCTTCACGCATTAGCTTTGAATCAGTCAGTTACTCTGCAAAAGTCAGATCGAGACAAAAAAGCGGGGAGAGCGATACAGGGAATGACAGCAAGGAATAACTCAGGGCTGGCAAACTACTGTTAGCAGAAGGACTATTGCATTTCTCTGTTACATAGAGAAATTCTAATAGATAATAAAGAAAGCAACAAAGTTCATTGCTGGCCTGGCACTGCGTCACCGCATGCCGGGAGTTACATCTCGGGAGGGCAGTTAACTTGATCCGTGGGCATCATTTTCTCGGTGTCAATCTTGTGGGACTGGAGAACGCTCTTCAGGTGCTCCACGGTTTCTGGGTGCATATCTGGAGCTCTTGACATAATCCAGGCGTAGTCAATGTGGAAGAGCCAGAGGATGTTAGTGCAGGAGTAAACCAGCGAGTAGTTTTCATAGTCGGTGGAGATGACCCAGTAGGGGGCAGAAGGCATGACTAGGAGAAAGAAGGGCATTGTGAATGCCACGGGTAACTCATTCCGGACCGCTCTGCAGCACTAGAGCCGCGGCTCCTGCTGCTGTTCCTACTTTTGCTGCTCCTGAGCTGCATAATTGTGATCAGTACAGGGAGCCACAATTTATAAAAGTCTATCAGGACTCCTTGTTCTGCCCAGAGGGACTCGAGAAAGCCACAAAGCCCCAGCTAGGGAGGTCCTGCTCTAAAGTTAACACCATGCCCTGAACAGCTTGGCCGGGCCACTGACCACCAGCCCAGCTTGTACCTGTGTGAGGGTGCTTGCTGGTGGGAAGGAGCTGTAGGGCTGGGAGCGGTCACCAGTTATCTGAGGAGCATGAACCACCACCTCCCTCCCCACCACCCGCTGTCTCACACAGCCGGCTGGAGCCCAGCCAGTGGGAATCAGTTTGGCTCAGGCCGTCCCGCCGGCAGCAGCCACCTGGGCCAAATTCTATTCTCCATCAGGCTGCTATGCCTAAAGCATCTGCTCTGATGAGGAACAGCCACTCAGGCTTCAAACTGTCAGGCAGAAAGTAGAGGTGGGTCCAGCAGGCAGGCGTAAGCGTCCTGGGATTTATTTCTGGTGCACTCGGTAACGCTGGGCACTGCTCTCAGAGGCTCGTGTCCAGTGAGGGTGATTGGGGCTGCACGCTGTGCAGGCAAATTGGCTGCGGGTGATGCCTTAGCAGAGCATAATTAAGCCTGGCTGTGCTTATGAACAATAATTGTATCTCCTTTGCAAGTACCCCTGCTCCACCCATTTCTCCAAATACCCCGTCTGTGACAGTGCTGTGAAACGGCCAAGGAAAAGGGGTGAGGGAGCAGAGTAAAAAGGGAGCCGAGGGAGACTTTGGCTCGCCTTCCAAGTGTTGCTGTGGAAAAAGTGCTGTGCGACGTGAATAAAATGCACTGCCCCTCGGCAGGCCCCTGTCGTGTGTTACATTGACAAGGGAAGGAAAAGCAAACAAAACCACATTAGTAACGGTTATTAAAAGGCACTTGTGAGGAGAGGCAGGGTGGGCTAATAGCTATACCGCTGTGTTCAGAAAACCAAGCCTATTCCTGGCCCTTGCAGCAGCTGTGGGGCTGCCACCCCTACCTTTCCCCCCTCCCAGTCCCCATCTGTGAAATGACCTGGAGGGACGGTAATGCTGCTCATCTTTCTTGCTTTGAGACCAGTTGGTGAAGAGTGCTCTACCACTGTGGGGGCCGTTGCTGTAGCTGATGTATAAATATCACCAAACCGCTACCTGCTGGTCACAGCATCTGTCCTAACCCTTCGCCATTGCCCCATCATGCTGTGCTTAAGTCACCGGGGCAGCTTCTCCTCTTGCTTTGCTAGTTTTGCACCCCTGGTGACACGCAGCAGTGCCTGCTATGTGCAGGCGCTGCCCTCCCGCCATGCCTGGACCACTGCACTACTGAGGCTGGTGGGCACTGGGGAGCCGGCTGGGGCTGCGAGCATCCCAGCCACACACTTACACCAGTTAAAGCGGACACCCAGCTTGGCCGGCTCTTTTACATCCATGTGCATGATTTCTCCTTCCACTTCATTGACTTTGCCACTGGAACTAAGTGGAAAATGACAAGGCGAGAAATAAAATCAGGTGAGTTTGAAATCACATTATTTTTTGCTTCCACTAAATCATCCCTTCTGACACATCCACCTGCCAAGAGGAAACACGTACAGCAAGCCACAGCATCCTCGGAGGAATAACTTGCCCCTGAGGATGGTTTCAGTAGCACCCAGGGCACACCAGGTCCTGGGCCATGCGCGGCAGGGCAAATGATCTCTCAGGTTAAACCACCCCATCACCCCAGGGTACCTCTCTCCAAGTGCCCCTGCCAGCGGGGTGCTCTTCAGTGCCACAGGGACGGTGACAAAGAGGGAGAGCAAGACCCCTCTGCACAGGATGGGAGGATCCCAGCACTGACCTCGGACGTGCCAGGGAGCAGCTCAGCTCCTGCTAGTTGTGGAAGGCATGTGTTCACGTCTCTTTAATCACCTGCGTTTTTTCCAGGTCATGGCACATTCCCCCGCACACGAATTACCTGTCCCTGCTTGGTGAGCCAGAGTTTGTTTCGCTGCTGGTTCAGAGCAGTGCCCTGCTGGCAGCAAGCCCTATGACTGGGGCTGCCCATCTTATAATTGCATTTTTCCCTGGATGCCTCGAGAGCCGGACGCTGCCTGTGGGGCAGGAGAATTTCACGCTTCCCTGTGAAGCAGCAACACCCAAGGAGGCAGAAGCTAAAGCTGCCGGCGGCAGAGGTCAAGGGGCTGATGCTGGAGTGTGCACAGTGCACACCTGACCCAAAATATCCCTGATGTTTCAGGGTCCTGAGCTGCTGCAGTGGTAACTAAATGGTCAGATTAATCACCCGCAGATTAATGCGGGTGCAAATAAACGGCCAGCTGTTTGCCAGGCGCTGCCCAACACTGGAGCTGCAGAGACGGTGCTGCAAGGTCAACGGGCGGCATGGACACTGTTCTCTCGGACACAAGGGATGTGTGGCTGCGTTGTTGTTATTGTGAGCCAGAACAAAGTCCCCATGCCATGCCAGGAGCGCAGGGGACAGAGCTGCGTTCACCGCTCGCTCCCTCTCATTCATTCAGCCACCCACAGCAGCACCCCACGACAGCTGGGGCTGGTGATGGAACCAGATGGATTAATATCTGCATTAGTCCTTGCAAAAAGCCAGGAGGGCTTGGGATAATTGCAGACTCTCAAGTTTAATAAAGGGAACAACCGGTGCGTTCACTTTGCTCAGTGATTTAAGCTGGCACTGATTGCTGATCCCCTCACGCAGTTACTACCAGTGCAGGTGAATGTTCCACAAAAAGGCTGGCAAATATTTGCTTAAGTAAAGCTGACCCGTGTGCTTCACCTTCCCTGCCCCTTTTCATCGGGTCCATTTACTCCGGAGCAGAGAGGACCACAGGGCACAGGCACCTCTCAGCACGCAGGGGCACAAGGTGGTGGCTGCCGTGACCCCCTGCGGCAGGACCCGGGGCATCCGGCTTCTCAGCCAGCACTGGGAATCACAAACCGGTCAGGGGGGAGACACAGGCTATTTCACACCGGGGTCACCATGTGCATTTGATTTATTTTCTCACTGATTGCCTTGCACAATGAGACAGAGACCAGCTGAGCCCCGGGCAAGCACCAGCAGAAACCAGAGACTCCCATCTCTGCCATAACGGCGGCAAAGCCCATTATCCCAGCAGAGCTATCGCAACCAGAGGGTGCCTCCCGGAACCAGACAATTTGGAAAAAAATGCCCACCCAGGACAGCAAGAGAGGTGACAGGAGAGCCACCGCTGCTGCAAGGACACGGCCTGAACGCAAACACTTACAGCAGCTCTTTGTTGATCACCTTGAACTTCCCATTCTCCTTCAGCGAGTAATTTGCCTGGATGCAGCTTCCTTTCTCGAAACTTGAGGGCAGCTTCTCTATCTCATACCATTTCCCCAAATACTGATAGAAGAAAATCCAGAGAGACGCTTTTAGCACGAGAGGGCTGGGGCAGAGCAGCCCGGCTCGTTTGCTGGCAGGGTTTTGCCTGCTCAGTTTGCTCCAGCACCCACCTCCATGGCACGGGAGGCTGCGGGGGGCTATCGGGGCCACAAACCTGTGCTGGCATCTCCAGCACAAGGTGTCGAGACCAGACCTGCCAACCCCCGCCATGCACCCGGGCAGTTTGCCATCAGTCCCACGTCCCCTCAGCCTAACTCGCTACCCGCCGTGAGATTTTTTAGAAAGCTTTTCATACCTTGTTGATATCAAAGTCTTCTTGGACCGGTGGATCTGGGCACGGTCCCATGTGAAACATCTGGCCTTTGCCAAAGCTAAGGAGGCCGAGCAGAACCGAGAGCCTCACCGCCGTGCCCAGCATGGCTGCGCCGGGATGCAGGTGGGAAGTGGACCTGGGGAGGAGGAAAACAACTGAGACATGACCTCCGTGGAGCAGAACTTTGCATGAAATACGGCAAGAAAAGACAGGACGTCTGCAGCATGGCACCTCGGGGGCGCAGCGAGGAGAAAAGGATCATAAGAAAAGCACGCAGGCACTGTGCCAAACAAGTCCCCAGCCCAAAATGGCCTCAAGCCCTGCCTGTGCTCGGGCTGTGCCCAGCAGCTCTGCGGGCAGCAAGGCAATGCCTGGTGAGAGCACTTGAACCCATCACCTGCACCTGACACCTAACAAGATGCAGGGGGGATAAACATCCCTGGACACGCAGGAGCATCGCTGTTTGTCCAGACCTGAGGCAAGGGGAAATGCTGGGACGTTTGCTATGAAATGCTGGAGCAGAAGGAACGTGCGCCAGAGCCGGGGCAGAGCTGGGGACATGGGACATGGGAGCGAGCAGTGTACACATGCAGGAGCCGGCACGGTGAGAGGGACGTCCCCACATGTGCCAGGGCTGCCTGGCCCTGCGAGGCAGTGGGAGGGGGACCGTGCAGCTGCCTCTGGGGGTCTTCGTGTGCCAGGGTGTTCGCAGCACTGCAGGGTGGGGACGTTGGTCGAGGCTCAAATCAGCACCATGAACTGACCCCCGAGATCATGCTGTGAGGAGGGAAAGGACACATTTTCCTGCGGAGCAGAGGTGGGAGCTGTGCTGCTCACCCCTGAGCAGCCCCTGGAGCCAGGATGCTGCCCACATGCTTCGGGCTCTGCTTGGGGCAGGTTGGCACCTACAGACCCTGCAGCATGGGGCTGCTCTGCCTCCTTGGCCAGAAACTCCTCTGCAGGTGCAGCAGTAGCATTTTCCCCAAATTTAAAAGAAAAGGCCAGTCTGTCTCCAGCCACGGGGCACGGACCCCGCCGCGGACACAAACACAGCTCCCATTTTGAATCTCTCCATTCAGAAACGTACCTTGGCTGGCGAGGTGGAGTGATGCTCTGCGGAGGACCAGGGCTGCAAGGAACAGCTCTGTGGTGAGCTCTCCGCCTCGTCGTTTTATAAGCGCGCTGGGATCATCATTATTCAGCAGTAGCACAAGCCACTCCCTGGTCCTCGACGCGTTTTGTTTTTTTGGCAGGCCAGTCAGCTGCCTTAGATCTGCAGCTGGTACGAAGCTGGAGATGGGCTGCAACTTGGCTGCTCACCCAGGCAAACAAAGGCACCCCACGTGTCTGGGTATCGCTCTGCAGCTGCGGAGCTCTCTGCCCTTCGGCCGCCCACGAGAGCCTTGGCCCTGGGTGCACACGGCAGGGGAAGGGGAGAAGTGCCACAGCCTTTGAGAGGGGCTGGGGACAGCAGCGGCTCCTGTCCGTCCCGCAGCCATCACAGTGCTCCCAGGGGGGATATGCAACCAGCTCTGCCTGGGGCCACTCGAGCCCTCCAGGCCACTGCAACATCCTTGTCCCCATCACAGTCACTCGCGGGAGTACATGGGGAGGATGAAGTAGCAGGAGGCATCGCAGGCTCGTCTGGGGATCTGCAAGACCTCTCGGCAGTTTTTCTTCTAGATTTTCAAATCTCATTAGAAGGAAAGATCCCAGTGCAATTAGTTCTGCGCTGACCTGGCAGTTTTTCCAACAGGTGCCCAGAAAATGACTTTGACAGCAGAGCAGCCATCTGTGAAGGCAGCCAGTCCCGAGGGTTATGCAAGGAGAGTTGAGTAACAGACAGGATGCTTTCTGGGTTTAATTACATTTTATTTTAATCTAATCTCCGTTGAGACTTTCTCTCTAGGTGTGTTTTTACACGCTGCACCGCGTGCCTTACTCACACGTGCACACGCACACTCTAGAGCCCCTGGCTGCCCAAATGCCACACCAAGAGCCACAAATAGCTCCATCCTGTCCCTTACCAGGTCTGTGACCTGAAACATGGCCACAGCCAAGGTGCTCCCAGGACCTGGATGACCATCGCAGCTGAGCATGGCTCATCCAACACAGACCCAGCAGCGCCAGCCACGGGTGAAGAGCTCAGAGGAGCACCCGGTCCACGACCCCGCTGGCAGTGCTTGGCACGGGGCAGGGGAGCGCACCGGGGCTCTCCCTGCCTGCACCCAGCTCCCTCAGCAGCTGGGCAGCCATCGCGTGCTCTGGGTTGCGTGATGGGGTTGCCCACATCAAAGTCAGAGGTGTCCTGCAGACCCTCTGCAAGGCCCAGGTTCATCTGCACCTCTCGTAATACAAACAGGTTAAGCAATCGCAAAAACCCTGGACAGATGCCCTGACCTAAGTGGTACAAGTGCTGCCGTGCCGTAGTGACTGGGGGGGCGAGATCCGTCCCCCCACAGCAGACCAGCAAGCCAAGATCTTCTCCTGAGCTTGGCTGCCTGTGTCCTGCAGAGCAACCAGAGGAGAAAGCACTGCAGAACCGCCAGCTTTGGCCACAGCAGAGCATTTGCCCTGTGTGCGTGAGGACACGCACGTGGAGATGTGTTGGTGTGTGTATCCACATCTGCACATGGGGGACTCTGCTGCGGGATGGAGTGAGGACTCCCTGGCTGTGGTGGCAGCATTTTGCCCTTGGATAGAGCAGTTCTGATGAAGCTTTTTGCCCTGCTGTGGGGCTTGCGCTCACTGTGACACCCAGGCACTGCCCAGCACCCAAGGGTGGCCCTGCAGTGCTGGCCCTGCCAGTGCTGCGCCTGGGTGGCCGGGCACTGCAGTTTTGGCTCCCAGCACCCTGTGGCCAAGGTCACACCAGAGCAGCAAAGTGTCCACCCAGCCACGCTCCATGAAACCTGCTGCATTACAAGTCTTATGAGGAAAGACTGAGGGAACTGGGGTTGTTCAGCCTGGAGAAGAGGAGGCTGGGGGGAGACCTTATCACCCTCTACAACTACCTGAAAGGAGGGTGTAGAGAGGGGGGGGCTGACCTCTTCTCCCTGGTGAAAAGTGATAGGACGAGAGGAAATGGATTCAAGTTATGTCGGGGGAGGTTTAGATTGGATATTAGGAAACATTTTTTCACTGAAAGGGTTATTAGACATTGAAATAGGCTGCCCAGGGAGGTGGTGGATTCGCCATCCCTGGAGGTGTTTAAAAAAAGGGTAGATGTGGTACTTAGGGACATGGTTTAGAGGTGGTTTTGTCAGGGTAGGTTGATGGTTGGACTTGATGATCTTAAAGGTCCCTTCCAACTTCAGCGATTCTATGATTCTATGTTTCTATAATATCCATTCACCTGGGACATGTCCAGGAGGCGATGAGGGGCCAGGAGCCAGCAAGAAAGAGCTCATACTTCTGAGTGCCAGTGAGAGTGGAGATAGCATGTAGAGTGGGCTTTGCTGTACCCGTCGGCTCCCTCGCAGCCAGCACCAACAGCAGTGGAAACAAACCTATGTCTTGGTTGGAGACGCGGGGGTCCCTCCTCCAGCCGAAGGCAGGATCTTCAGAAGCCCAGGGGCTGCAACGGCTGGAGCCCTGCTCCTCTGCCAGCCAAGGGGTGTCCCACGGTGCCAAGGCACCGCACGCCTTGAAGCAGATATGATGAGAGTTGACAGCTGAGCTCGCTGCCGGCCGCTGGGATCTGTCTCCACGTGAGCGCTGGCTGCGCCTTCCCCAGAGGCACATTTCTGGGTTCTGCTCAGGTACCTGCTGCTCCCGTGCTGGAACGGGGCAGGCTCAGGCTCTTGCAGCTGAGTCCCTGCTCAGGCCACCCAGCCAGGACGTGTTCAGCAGCCATCCCACCTCCAGCACCCACTGGCACCGCTCACCCACACAGACCAGGGTCCTGCTCCACGTCCCGCCTGTCGTTAGCCCGGAGCAGGACTCTGCTCGCGAGCCCGTCCAGCCGCAGTGCACACCAGAGCAAGGGTTCGGGGAAAAGCATAACCTCATAATTGCATCTAATTGTGGGGTGGGGAGAAGTCATCTCCACCTGGTAAGCAGTTTGTACCCTGGAGCAGAGGAGGGGAGGCACATCAAAGGGCAGGAAGCTGGAGCAGGGGCGGGAGGAGAGGAAGGAGGAGAGCTGGGGTGGGGGGAAACCAGGGCAAAGGGGGGGGCTCAGAACGCTTCATGCAAGAATGAAGCCTCCCCCACATTTCTGGGCGATGAGGCGGCTGCCAGGCAGGTGTACGGGGTGCATGCACAGCACGCAGAGGGTGAAGTGCCGCAGGGGCTGGAGGACAAGGCAGCGCGGATGGGGTGTGCGGGCAGCGGGCACAGGCGGGGAGGCAGTAGTGGGCATGAAGCACACAGGGGTGAGGTGGCACAGGCTACGCCGCACGTCCAGGCCGTCCTGCGTGCGGGGCACGTACAGGGTGTGCGGGGGGTGAGGCAGCGCCGGGCGGACGCTGCGCATGGTGTAAGGCAGCAGAGTGTCCAGGGCACATACGGATGGGCGACATCGTCCGGGATTCTCTCGTGTCACGCAGTTGTCCGTTTCAGAGTCAAGGCTCGGCTGGCCCTCAAGAGAGGAGGCAATGGCACAGAGTGCTGCTGGCAAAGAAAAAACCCTCGTTAGAATAAGCTGGAGCTGCAGATAAAACCTGCGGGCTGGGACAGCGCAGTGCCACACCACCCCTGAAGCTCTCCCCGCAGGTATCCTGGCTTAGTGCAGAAGTGAGACTGTCCCATCGTGCGCACCAGGCCACCCTGAAATCGGCTCCTGGCACCCCGGAGAAAGGCCGTTTTACCACGCTGCGTCCTCCAGCTGGGATTGCGGCAGCCGCAGAGAAGCCCCTGGCAGCTGTGCGCCTGGGGATGGGAGAGCAGCCGGAGTGATACCATCATCTCAGCCCTGTGACAAGATCCAGTCCAGGCCTTCACGTTACTTAGGACAGTCTTGAAACTGCCCAAGCTCTCACCAGTGGGAAAATCCTCTGGTGGAGGCACTGGAGGGACCAGGAGCTCCGGGTACACCCTTTGCTCGTGGGACACCACCAGCTCCAGCCCTGGGAGCCACTAGCCCAGGGCTCCCTGCCTGTGCCCATGAGGATGCTTTCATGTCCAGATGGTGTCTGTGCAACCCAAAAGCACAGGGGCTGCAGAGCTGCCACGGTCATCGCCATTTTACACTATTTTGCATGAACAGATCCTGCCTTCAGGCCTGCTGCCTTTGAAGTCCCGGTGCTGGAGGTTCTCTGCAGGACCTGCAGCGTCGAGGCATCATGTCCTGGGACCCGGGATATCCTGGGAGTCCTGAGATTCCCACCACGGAGACGCCGTTGTTTGCATGGACACCTCTTCCTGCCTCAGGAGGTGCCTTCCCTCCTTTCTCTCTTATCTCCTGCAAATTAATTTCTGTTGTTTTTCTAAAGGAAACGGGGCTTTGGGCTGGCCAGACAAGTTCCCACATGTATATAGAAACAAAAATGAACTTGTAGGAGACAAGACAGAGAAAGGGAAGGCAGGTGGGAATTTTCCTCTGTCTCTAGGAGTGGCAGAAAGTGCTTTGAAATCTGTTCATGCAAAATGGTGTAAAATTTCAAATTACAGTTATGACACTAAAGGAAGTAAACAGACTCTGGAAGCGTGAAGTAGCCTCTGGGATGTGGGAACTCAGTCCAAGGCAAGTCTACGAAAGGTGTTGTGATTCATGTGTACACAATTAGTTAGTAGCTCTCCACCCTGGAAATTATCCAATTATGTATTCAAAACACAAGAAACCAAAGAGAGATCTTCAAGAAATTGGAAAACTAAAAAAGTTATTATTATTCAAGGGACAAACCCTGTTGTGCAGGACCAGCAGTGGTTCTGGCTGGGCTCTGAGGAAGGCTCCCTGACCTGCTTGGCACTGCTGCCGAGGTCCAGGTCTGTGGAGAGAGGAGCCAGAGGGATCCCTAGTCTTCTGAAGGTAGAAGAAACCAAACAGAGAGAAGAAAAACACAGCTAAAGAGGTACAAAAGAGACAGCAGGCAAGTCTCTACAGCCAGAACTACATTGCAGAGCCGGAGCTGGACCAGTGGTACAGCTTTGGCCCAGAGGTGTCGCACTGCTGCGGGTGTGCTCACCATAAAAACCAGAGTTCAAGCAGTGCATTTAATCCCGGCTTGTCAGTATGTGCCAAAAATGCCCTGCACCAGGGTCAGCCTTACACTGCTTAATAAGGTAATTATTTTTTAATTTATTTATTTTGCTGCCGGGTTATCACAGTGTAGGCAGGTACCAGGCAGGGCAGAGGCGATCAGCCAGATTTTGTTCTCCCTGCGAGGAGCGCGGAATCGTGCAGCAGAAGGGGGCAGAGTAGGACTTCTCCAGTGGATGCGGGAGCGGATCCCGCGGGTGATTCCAGACTCCGGTGGGCCCCTGGCTGTGAATGCCGGCTCAGGTTTAGTGCCGCTGGGGCTGGGGGCCCTGGCTGCCGCGGCTTGCCTCGGGGTGCTGCAAAAAATGGCATTAAACATACTAGAGAGCACCTTCTGCAAAGGGGCTTTCTGTTCTCCCAGAGCAGCCACAGCGATCTGCTCACGGCATCGCCCGCTCTGTCCGAGAGATGCCCAATTAAGGCTATTTAAAGCCCACAGCCCTATTTTCTGCAGCTAAACCATATTTCAGCACCTGAGCCCAGGAATGCATTTATGCAGTTACATGATTATGTTTTCTATGACCTATACACGACCTACACCTTCCTCGCAACATGGATTTATAATGTGTGGGTAACCGCAGCTCCTCTCACGGAAAGAGAACAACCTGTAGTGCGTTAAGAAATGCAATTGAGAAATCTCCTGCAGATCACGCCATCCTGCCAGCCGAGCGAGGAGCACTTCAGCAGGGACGTGGGCTCTCCTGCTGCGGGAGCATTTCGGAGCCACCTTTGAGTCAGCATCTGGCATCGGCTACCAGGAGCGCAGGAATCACGCATGGAGTGAGGCCACAGGGTGGCCTCGGACCCTGACATATCCCCTGTTCACACACCTCAAGACTGTTTGGTATGTGGTTTATAGGTGCGCCAGGAAGGTCTGGATCTGAGGGCAGCACTTTGGCGCTGATGAACTTCTCCAACAGCCAGCACAGTGTTTCCAACCCGCATCTCTGAGACCCGAATCTCACACCACAGGTCAGAGGAGAATTTAAAGCATCCCTTTTCTGAAAGAGCAAGTCACATCCTCTGCAGAGGCTGCAGAGCGCAAAGACACTGACATATGTGTTTGGCTTTGCCCATGAATAGCTGCTCTGAGGCCACCGAGCCCGAGCACACATGCCTTGCATCGAAACACAGGCCTAAGTGTTTGCTAGACGGGAGTTTACGTTATACAGAAAATAAATAACATAAATTCAGTGGTCAATGCTCTGACTTTGTTTCAATACATAGTTGCAGTCTGAAACCGCACAGAGATACTATTCATAGTGAGTTTCATTCAAACAAGTTAGGAGATTTTAGGAGTTATTAGTTTAGACAGTGTTAAAAATGCTTTTATCTGCACTGCACCCCGGGGATACTAGCCAGGCGTGTATGTCAGAGTGAAGAGACTTGGGGTGAGACAATGGATGCTTTATCCAATTAACTGCAATTTTTCTGAAAATAGATGTCATACCTTACATTCCCAGCTGTAATTATCATTGCAAAATGGAAAGGGGATAGAATAGAGCAAAAGCTTCCCACACCAGGACACATGCACAGGACTGTAGGAATTTCTTGGGATGTAATGGAGCAACCTGGGACTGGTTTTGAGTCTGTCAGTGTCCATGTGCAGGCAAAGCTGGAGCTGGCTCCTGGCCCCTGCCCCTGCCCGTAGGCAGGGAGAGCTGCCTGCACCAGGAGCCGGACCCGGCTGTGCCGAGTGCCCCCCAGGCTGGGGTCTTCCCGCTCCTGTTAGCGCTGCAGGTGGGCAGAGGCCACCTGGTACAGGTGTTCCCAAAGCTTGAAGGAACCAAGCAGCTCACAGGTGGCTCAGGGGTGGAAAAGTGCCAGTGGTGCCAAAAAGAAGGTCCAAATGTGCTTTTGGGGAATTAGTTTCAGGGACTCACTTGTCAATAAAGGTGTCCAGTATATGCAGGGAGGGGATGAGGTTGGGACATAGTTTGGGGGCTGAGAGTGTGTCAGGAAGATGGGGAGGAGAGGTGCTTCCAGCGTGAGCATGTGGCGTCGCAGCAGCTCCTGGTAAAAGCACCGGTACCATCCCCACACCAGTGCTGGCCCCAAGAAAAGTCAGTGCCGGAGTCACTGGTTGGGATAGACAGACCACTGCACCCACCAGATGACTCCGTCCTGCACCTCCTCTAAGCCACCTCGTGCCGCAGAGCCCAGCCACTGTACTATCTCGTCCTCTTTAAAGATGGCCATTGCCACCTCAAAGCCTTTCCCTGAGTCCCCGGGCAGATTTTCTGCAGGCACTCTCCCATTATCAAAGTGCACCTTGGCTGTACTGGAGCACCTGATCCCCATCTTTGGAGGGCTGCCAGGGTAAGCACCTGCACAAGCATTCACGCACTGCTTTCTATAGGAAGAGGAGCCGTATAGCCATACTCCAGACACACACTGGATGTCTCCAGTGGGACACAGGGATTTCCACGTCCCTCTCTGCAGTAGGTGATGGAACAGTGTGGTCTTATCAGGGTGCATTCCCTCTCCCAACGGCTCATGGCTCCCTCGTTAGTCACGCTTTCTGGAGCAACGGTTGCATCTCATTAGAGTTGGGAATGGAAGGTGCTTTGCTGTGCTCCGAATGCTTCAACACCCCTGAGCAGGCAGAAACCAGGAAGGAGACGCAAGGACGCAGGGTGCTGGCAGCCTGCTCACTGGTTGCCATAGTAACCCTGGTTAAAGTCCCACCAGGAAAACCACTTCTCCTGCAGTACTTGACCCCAGAAGGTGACAGGTACCACCAGCACCCCTGGGAGCATGATCCCCATGGCAAGCAGACTCTGGAGTTATGCAGTAAGAGACGATGTGGAGCTTTCCCCCAGGCTGCAGTTCAAGGTCCCCGTGGGGTGATGGTTAACCTCAGTGCCCGTTCAAAAGCAGCATAACAGTGTTAATGTCTGCCCTCGACCCTGGCACCTTCCTCCCTGGAGCTATAAAAGTTCAGAGGACTTTATAAGCCACTTGTAGCAGCTCTCACGTGGAAGATTAGAGATGCCACATTTTTTTATTCTACAACAAAAAGTAATTCAGCCTATGGAAAGGGGGATAACACCTCCTCTGGCAGCAGTTACAACAACAAAATGAATCAAACAGCACCGCATTTCATTGCAATGTATACTTTTTGGTTTTCCACTTTACAACCCAGGCAAGGTGGTGGCAAAGATGGCTGGGATGGCAAGGGAGCTTGGCACAGGCAGAGGGATTTGTTCAGGACACTTAGTGAGCCAGTAGCAGGGCTAGGACCAGAAGTGCTGGATCTCAGTCCCAGGCAGGAGTCTTTCCGTTGTACCATTAAAACAGACCAGCTCTTACCTGGTTACTCCCCCAAATGCCTTCTCTACAGTCAAAGCAGAGATTCTTTCTTTCATTTTACCTGTTTCTGCTTTTATTGGTATCTTGAAAAACAGTGAAGGAAGATCTGCCAGACTTTCAAGTGATCAGAGCTGCTCCAGCTGTGTGCTGGAGTTGGCAAGGACTGGGAAACTTCACTGCTCTTCACAGCATCATCTGCCAGGTCCTGTATGAGAAAGAGCTTTCATACAAGGGGCCCGAACACCTGATATGACATGCCTGGGGGTGGACCACCTTGTGCCGTGCTGGCTGGGAAGAGGCAGGCACAGGGGAAGAGTAAGGAATGGGTAGGCAGACCGAACATCACTGTGTGTTCTTCAAAGCAAACCCATTAAACTCACAGTATTGGGGCCAATTTCATGACGCAAGGGCTACTGTTCTGCAAAGCTGGCAATGGCATAGCGGTATTACTGAGTCTTAGAAACCCTCACTCTTAAATATAGAGATATTTTTCCAAAAAGCCAGAAAGTTTCAGACTTTCTCCATATCAGTTCCTTAGGGCTGGAAGACGCCTGGTGGATGATCTGATAACGATGTGGTTTATCAGAAAAGAGACGAGAAAAATGCCTCCCTGACAATACCATGGGACCAGAACACAAACAGCTTCTCTATTAAGGACAGAGGAAAGCGATACTGCAAATCCGCAGGCGATGGGGTGGGCAGAGACCCCAGTCTGTTACTGCTCTATTGGCAAAAAGTTCTGTGAGACCAACCACCCTCAGGGAACCAAATTAAACCACCCTGAGGGCAGTGAATTACTGCCTGTTCGCTGTAGCACGTGCACAATAACCACACCTGAACACCGGCTTGGCCAAGCAGTGTGCCCGGAGCTGCCTTTGCACCAGGGAGCCGATGCCACCAGCCAGCCCTGCCGCCCGCCTGCATGGAGCAGGAGGGGCACTCACGGCACAGCTCGTCAGGGCGCTGCATGTCGTTCCCCACATCCCGCTGAGTGCTCCAAGGCGCTGGTTCACTATCAGGATACCACAAGAGAAGGCACTGCGTGCTGCAGTAGACCAGCGCGCACGGCCGCTTTGTGCCTCCTGATAAGCTTCCGTCAGGGCAAAAGTAGTATTTCACCGTTTTGAGGTGAAGACACAGGTTTGGTCCCTTCCTCAAAGAATGCCAGGGGAGAGGATGATGTAGCTGTATCAGTACCATCCCTGTGGCCTTTCCAGCACTGCTGAGAATGAATTAACTGTGTCTGGCTCCAGGCCAGGCCCTGGAGCTGGCGCTGGCTCCATTACAAATTTTCCTGCTCTTTGTAGCATCTCTCCAGTCCCCAGGGCTCAGGCTGCTGGCTGAGAAACCTGCTGGTATTGGTTTGGGTTTGTTTGTAAGACATTTTTTCAGCGTTGTGGTTGCACAAGATGCTGAAGATTCATGTTTTGAAACCCCAGCCAGAAGGAGAGGTGCTGCCGTTGCTAGCACAGCACCACCATGTGCAGGGGGGGGGTGTCTCCAAGCCAGAAAGAGAAACCCATCCCGGGTTTCCTAGGTCTTAAAGTTTCTAAAACGGTAAGCAAATCGCCTGTTTCAGGGTGCGCTGGGTGGCACTGTTGCAGAGCTGGGTGCCGATGAGCAGAGCTCCCCGCAGAAGCGGCGAGCAAGCGAAGGTGTCCTGCTCCATGGCACTGCCCTGGCTGCTGGCAGAGCGGCTGGGACAGCATCTGCCTGTGCGAGGCAGCACCTCAGCGGCTTTCTGAGCTGTTGTAGAGGTCTTCAGCACAGCTTCCTAATCTTCATTTGACATGTTTAACACTGATTTTTTTCTAACTGATACTGCTGATTGATTTCTTCCCAAGGAAGACAAGGAGCCCTGGGGGAGGCAGCCCTCCCGAGAGGTGCCAAGTCCTCACTTTTGGGAGCAGGGAAAGCGCTGACGGCATAGCAGATGTAAAGCCCTGACCTGGGTAATGTCCCGTGCTGTTTTCAGGGCTGCTGCTGTGTGTGAAAGCACTGCCGTCCCTGGTGTCCTTTTCCCAATAACATTTCTGACAGTGGCACAATTGCCTGCCTGGCTTTGAAGCCACAGCTGAGAAAGAAGTGCTTCTCAAATCCTAAACTTTCCTCTAACACCTACTGACTCAGTCCCAGGTGTCAAAGCAGTAGGTTACACAGCAGACAGTCCCAACACGCCACAAGTCAGTCATATGCATCATCTGGCCAGGAACAGGAGTATCCATTAGCCTGGGCCTGCAAGCCAGAGCAACGCTGCCACTTTGCATCTCTGGTATCCCTTGCACTGTTTTTTTTTTGGCCAGTGCACCTACAGGACCACCGCTTGGGAGGAAGGCGGCACACAGAAATACCCTGATGGTCAACATTATCTAAGAGAAATCACGACCCACTGCCTACAAACATTCCAACATCCAAACACTGGGTCTTCCCAGTCAGCCCAGCAGAGTTCCCAGTAACACTACACAGCTCGCTTTTGGTACAGCATGCCTCCTGGCCAGCTCTGCAACTGTTTGAGCTCTTCTGCCACATCAGGACAGCAGACCTGGGACATCAGCCACTCGGGACAGTTGGTAAAGACTTCTGAAGCCCAGAGGAAGCAGCAAACATTCCCATCCTCTGTGTAGCTCAGTGTAGAGATAAACACGTACAGGACTATCAATGAGGGATCTCCATAGCAACTTGCTGCTTCTCGCCTCTGCCTGAAACAAACCACTTCCTCTCCAGCTCTTGCCACTCAGAAGAGACTTCTGGTTTCTCTTGGCTTTTACAGATATCTTTATTCACTTCACTCACAATAAACTTTTTGTCTTCTAAACTCTCCCTTTGCTGCTAGTGGAGGTTTCATGTTGGGGCTACAGCAGGAACCACAGTTGCCGTGAGGTCTGGGACACACACTGGGACTTGCCACTGGTTTGGGACTTGGGTTTTTTTTTGTCAAGACAGAGAGAACCTGAAGCTATCTGGAGTGTCCAGACTCACAGTGCTTGCTTGGGAGACCCCAGGAGGACCCTTGCTGTGTTAAACTGAACCACAGCAAACAAGATATGCAGAGGACCACCTTTTGGTTCCCAGTGTCATCGCAGAGAACCACACTGATCTGAAAGGGAAAACAGAAACACTTTACACAGGCTAAAGGGTGCACCAAGGAGCTGTACTATTACCATCTTCCGAAGCATTGTGAGAAACATGCAGAAAGAGGTAGGATGCTGCCATGGCCTCAGCAGCTGGCCCTTGAAAGGAAAGTCACAGGCACCTTCGGCAGCCTAACTCCTCACAGGATACCACAGCAGCAATGAGCATGGACTCCCAGGGATTTCACTGAACTTCCGTCTCCTCCATCCTCTGGCTTTGAAGGTTACTGTCAAATGGAATTGTGTTTTCTTCCCTCTGTTACTCACCAGCAAGACAATGACCTGCCCTCCATGCCAGTGTTAATGAAGACTACCATGTGAAACAAGGGTCTGGCTGCCTCGGGGAACAGATTTCAGAACCAAGTTTTCAGTGAACGGCTGCTGGAAGCTCAAGATGGGAAGGGACCTGCTCGGTCATCTTGGCTTTGCTCCGCTGGCTCTGAGTTCACGTGATCATTTGCACCATACAGAAACACTTGATACTTGCTCTTCCCACACCAGCACTCTGCTCCTCTCACCCCCAGACATTCACCCACAGCTCCCCGCCCAGGCAGAAACCAGATCAGGCAGTGACAGCTCACCTGAGCACTGGGGGCAGAGGAAGGGACTGGGGCTCACATGCTATGAAATCCTAACCCTGACTCAGCCACGAGGTTCTTGCATGGCCTCAGACACTTCTTGGCTTGCAAGTCTCCGCTCTGTCTGTGAGAAGAGCTAATCATTATTACCAGACAGCTGTAGCATTTGGATTAGTTACACACAGAGTGCTGAGGCAATGAATAACGCACAGCATCACACTCTCAACACTGTCATTTGAGAGAAACTGCATAAAATACAAACACTGACAATGTGTGTGTTTGCAGAGAGGCCTCTCTCTAGCTGCCTTCTGCTGATGAAATGAGTTGTGCTGTCTGTTCTGCTCCAGGCAGTTCTCACTGCGCCTCCACAGTCCCACTACCTGCTTTCATTCATTCCAGTACTGATTGTACTCTTCTGCATTTTTAAGCCTATCAGACTGCACATTATTTCGTCCAAGCACGAAAGTTTTACCACTCTCCACCACTGCCACCTCCTTAATTACCGAGCCCAATTAAATCCCGACCTCAGATTCAAAGAGGGTGGGAAAAACAACACAGAAATGAGCACTAGAGACACAGACATGTGCTTTACAAATCTCACAGTTTATTTTTTTCTCCGTGTAAATCAGTGCTACTTAACATTACTCACATTTCACAGTGCAGGGGGCAGAAGTGACTACAACACCACTTAAGCTGCGGTTCGGTGGGATTGTTCTGAGTCCTGGATCCCAGGCAATCTCCATGTGCTGATGATCTGGAATAGAAAAGAACTGCACGGCCAGCATTTCCAGTAGTTGTAACTACTGTAATACAAGCTACCTCCACAGCATCTCTAAGGGAAGCCTGCGTTCCTCCTCAGGCATCACAGCATTCACAGCTGTGTGCAGGCTCCAAGCATTAGCATTTACAGCCAGCAGCATATAAAAATGTTTATGGCACAGTTTCCAAGTCAGAGCTAGCACAGACGGATGAGGAAAGAGCAAATGATAAGCTCTTTTCATAGCCACCTAATCTCACACAGGACAAAACAGAACAAAGTTTAGTAGTGGAAGGGAAAGCTGGTCCCTAGAGTGAGAGGGTAGGGTCCCAGCCTGGCCAGCAGTGCCCACAGCCCCCAGGCTGCTCCGCTAATGGTCACCACTGGGACAGAAGGAACAGGGCATGAAGCCAGGCAGCCCCAGCACTTGGAGAAATGATTGAAATCCCTCTATACAGCTGACAGGAAAGACCCTTGGTGACACTGTGCAGAAGTAGCTCATACCAGTTATCAGGAGGTTCTCTGAGGAGACAATCACGTGTGACATGAAAATTTCATTGTGCAATATAAAAAAAAAAAGAAAAAAAAAGAAAGGTGTCACTTAAAGCACCCTTCCAGAGCTCATAGTCAGGCCATGCTGGCTGCACAGTGCCCCATCATTGTTCCAAGTGCAGAGAGGACGAAACCAAAAAACTGATTTGGGAAAGCAAGAGCAGCTCCCTCACCAGCAAGAGGGAGCCTAGCATGGGGCAGTGACACGAGGGAAGCAGGGGGACAGCTGGACAGCGTCTGTACCACAGCCGAGTAGTTCAGGCACTGGTACCTACAGTAGCAGTCAGAGGATCCAAATTTGTTTGCTACATCACATTCAAGCCTGTCCCACCAAGCTCATCAGCAGTGGGTAGAGAGAGGCTGCAAGTCCCAGCATCCACAGGGACTGACGGAGGGATGGCTCAGACCTCACTCATAATTAGAAGGGCTTTTCCCTGGCTCTGGCAGCTCCTGGCCACAGTGCTGGGAGGCAAGAACCCTTCTTTGCAGGGCTCTGACCCACCTCCCCCCGAGCTAGGTAATGAGGCTGTTTAGAGGCAGTGTTGCTGTTTTCCTGGAAAGAGCAGACAGTCACAGCACAGCAGAGCTTCCTAGCAGTATCAGGAAAACAACGGAAAGCTGTGTCTGACCCATTTTCAACCAAATGGAAAACTCTGCTTTTGTTACCCATTTTAGTTTCTCCCTTTGAGATATCTCATAGCAACAGCTTTGCTCTGCTATTAGCAGCCTGTCCTTGTAAGGAAAAGCCAGAGCCCATTAATGAGCCAAATTTATCACCGGGGGAACTCTGCTGACCTAATTACACTAGCCACATATTTGACCCATTATGTTAACCTTCCTCTCCGTCCTCCACAGTTAGAAGGAAAATACCTTTCAACTCTAATCAGGACAGCAGGGAACACAAAGAGCAAGAATTAGAAAAAAAAAGCCCACCACAAAACAAAAAAAGCCATGCTGTTCTCAGCATCCTATAAGACAAGACACGAAGCCATAACCCAAAGAGAAAGAACACATGTCTACAAGGGGAGATGCATCAGCAATGGGTGCAGACAGCCCTGACTAACTCAGCTCTAACCTGTGCGCACCTACGAGCACTGGAAGGATGCTTGAAGGACGGCCATTTACAGGGTGGCTCCGGGGATGTAAAGCCAGTCAGCAATGGCAGTGGGCAGGTGAGTCATGACTTGCAGCCTCACCCACCAATAGGTCTCCATGGGATTGTAACGGTTGTTCGGGCACACGGAAGTGAGCGCATCAGTGATGTCATTCAAGACCAGAGACATGTCTTTCAGGCCACTGTTAACAAAGGACTTCATCAGGGCCACATGGCGAGTGAAATACTCCCTCCCATAGTCCTCCTGCACGGTGTCGCTGGCTCCGCTCCACAGTGCCTCAGCCTGCTTGTCAATGCCGTCCGCCGTCAGGATGCCTGTCGCTGCCACGAAGTTACTGGGCTCAATGAGGATGACTCTGACACCCCAGCGGTACATCTCCTGCCGGAGACAGTCAGAGAAGGCTGCCACCCCAAACTTGGAAATGCAATAGCAGGAGCGGGATGGACTCACCATCCGTCCCAACATGCTTGTGATGTTCACCACACGGCCTAGAGAGAAAAGAGCAGGGAGAGATTATGGGATGCAGAAAAAGCAGCCAGAACATCCTAGTAAAAAGGTGCTTTGTTGAATGATTCAGATTTGTAAAATCCGAATCCTGAAGAGGTATCCAAATTCCCTGCCAAGGAGTCTTTCTCTCCTGACTCAAGCAAGGCTAGTCCCTGCTCTGGCCTCCTCCATGGATGGTACACATGCCTGACTCTGTATTAAAAAAGATTTACAAAGCACACAAGACATTTCCCTCCCAATTTCCAAGTAGGGAAGTACCCAGATCTTCCGAGGCTACTAGCTGTGTGCTCTCACGTCAGCGGGCCCCACTCGTGCATCTTGCTAGGTAAGCGTTCAAGATCCCAGCTAGCAGTGTTACAAGCTGGAAAGCACACAACACAGCATGATGCCATATAAGCTCTTTCTTTAAGCATGGTAGCTCATCTGCAGCCCCTCTGCCTAATGCAGCGACATGCTTCTAGACCTGAGCTGGATGGCAGAGAACCAGTGGAGGTTTCTCTGAACATGCAGCATGAGCAGCATGGCCTGCTCACCCAGCTAGCTGGCCAGGAGCGCCTACAGTGCTACATGACTGGGACAAACAGAGAGGAGACTTGATGTGCTGCAGACTATGGGGCAGCAAAGAGCAATTGTCCTAACTCCCACCAGCAGCCCATGCCAGCCCAACTGCAGAGCTCTGGCAGTTTGTGTTAGATCATGCACTGCCCAGGGGCAGCAACAGCAGTGGTCGCTCCTCTGTGGATGGCTCTGTCCTTCCCCAAGACAAGATGTGGACAATTATGGTTTCAGATGCACTTACAAACAGGCCCTTGAAATCTCACTAGCTATTTTTACAGAGAGGATTTTCACAGCCGTGGAGCATGACACCCTTCTGCAGCTTGAAATTTTAGCTGAGAAACAAGTGGGTGGCTCTGCGCTCTCATTCCAGAACTAAGCGCAGCTTGGAGGGACTGTGAGAACCAGCTGCTGACCTGATGGGTAAGCTACCTTTTGTAGTGAGAGGGGGATTGTTTAGTGGGTACTTACTTTCTGGGAACAGTATCTGAGCAATCTTCTCAATATAACCCCTTTCTGTCCTCACAGAACATACAGCTGTGCCAGCATTCTCCCACATACGCTAAATAAAGAAGTTCTTTAGAGTTCTGCTGATGCTTTTTTTTTTAATATAAACTAAAGACTTTTGATAATACTGTTATCTTGTAAGATATCTGAAACGTTTGCTATTGACTCTTATTTATTCCACCACTACCACTCTGCAATCATCTGTGAAGTGAATAACACGAAGGGAGAAGATTCAGTTATCCAAACATAAGCACTTGGTGGACACTGGAGGACAGAATTATTTTGTTTGGTCTGCAGTCACTTTTTCTAAAGGTGGCCTGGAGTCCTGTTTGATATCTGCCAGCACTGCACAAAGGTCTCTGATGTCCTGGGATGTTTAAGATAGCACCTGCTGTGTAGGTGCCTGGACTGCCCCAAGAGTGGCGTGTACTACCAAATGCTTACACAGCATTTTGAACCCTGCTGTCTAGTTTGCCTGCATGCCTCAGACAACCTCCTCGGACTGTACAGGCATTCCTCAAAGCACAGTCTGAGCCATGATTTTTAGCTACATCTCTCTGCTGTGCTGCAAAAACTCTCTCTGAGTCTTGCCACGCTGCCCAGCACGTACCTTTAGCTCGTCGAATGAGGGGCAGGAAAGCCTTTGTCACCCTCACGGTGCCCCACAGGTTGACCTCTGCCACGTTCTTGTAGTTGTCTAAACTTGCAAATTCCACCTCTCCAAAGGTCGAGACACCAGCATTGTTCACCAGGCCCCACAGACCTGCCAACAAATACATGGTTAAAGAGTGGAATGAGGAAGTGTCGCAGACAAGCAACTTGCCTTGTTGTTCAAAGTAACCCAACCCCTTGACAAAGAACTAGGCACTTTTGTAGAAAAAGAAGTTGCAGAGAAAAAGCAAGGAGATGAAATACACTCTTGATACACCAGAAGTGAACCCAGTGGGGCTTGTTTAGACCACTAAGGAGAGTGATGGGGTCACACAAGCATTGCCTCTCGGAATGTCTCCTCTAAGGTCAAATTCTGTCCTGGGCCTTTGTATGGCTGGATCTGGCTGACCATCTTTTATGCCTCCTGTTAGTCCCAGGTTTGTCTTCACTCAGTGACTTTGTCATGGCTAGACTTCCCCTCAATTAAAAAAAAAATACAAAAAAAAAAAAAAAGAAAACCAAGTGTCTTGGATTTCTAAATCACTGTCACTACCCTGACTCAGTGTTTTGGAAAGTACATGGTATTGACCTGCAGGTTCACAGCCCAGTTAACAGCTCCTGTATTTTAGTCCAGGTATTTGGTTTCCCTCAATACTAACTATAGCAGGTCACGGCACACTTACAACCAACCCTTAAAACTACTAGAATTTAAAAATTAATGTCTTTTGTGCATGCAGTCATGTCAAAATTAAACTGACTGCACTTACCGAGCTCCCTACAAGTCCAGGACCCAGCAGGTCACTGAAGACTTGACCCTTGAAGTGATCACTGCAGGAGTCCCAGTGGCAAACATCTGTAGGACTGAGTCTGTACTTTATGAGTTTGTTGAAGCACAGGACTACACAGCCATAAACTGCAGGAGGAACAAACAGAAGAGCTGGAACAAGATAAGACAGTTGCTTCTCATTAGATGTCTTGCTATACACCATGGTTATTTTTCACTGTGTAAGTACCCAGTTGGAGCCGGGGCCCCTTTCTACTCCCCGACCTTCCTCTTGCCACCAAGAACACACACAGGGCTAAGGAGGAGTCTTCATGTCCAGGGAGCTCTGACATTGCTATCAAAAGCACCCATGTCATATCACCCTGTTGATAAGTTTTATCAAGCTCACTCTCAAAATTTTTTGGGCTGTTTGCCCTGCCTCTGCTCCACAGCTTCCCTGCCCTGATGGATGAAAATCTTTTAATAACTTCCAGCCTATACTTATTCATGGTCAGATAGTAACCATGTATTGCACCAAAACAGCCCTCTAAGAAAACTGCACTATTCTACCATTGCCAAATAAATACCCGTGGAATGTATCCTCCTGGTGCATTTAAAAACACCAGCATGCCCATGCTAGACTGGCTCTCTGCTCTCACACTGGCCCTAGTAATCCTGCCCTGTTCCCAGCTAAGCTCTTTTTCCCTGAAGGCTGTTGACCAGCCACATACAGTGGACCATAGAAGGTCACATCCTACCCAGTGATAACAGTGCATTAAACATTCTCTCATGATCTGTCCCAGATCTGCCTATTTGCCTCTCATAGTTGCCACCATTCCGGCATCTCCCAGCTCTCATATGGTGATCCCAGCACCCCTTTTGCCCTGCATGCCTGTCTCTGCCAGACAGTGGTGAATATCACTCCAGTTCATTGGCCTGCAGCATTATCCCCCTCCAGAACAACCCCTTCCTGATCCCCACTGGGCCACAACAGCCCCAGGGGCTGTTTGGGATAACAGATAAGTCATGGCCTCCAGCAGAAGCCAAGAAAACATCTTGCTTACCTATCCTTCCATTTTTATTAAGTCAAGTTTCTAAATGCTGTAGTCAGGTAGTTCTACTTCTGCTCTGCTCAAGATCCCCTCCCTGCCTGTTGCTACTGTACTTACTGAAGTTGCCAGCTTTAACAGGTCAAGATAACTTTGAAAGTCACATTCACCTGGCAGCCAGCACAGCATCTCAGCCCAAAGGGGTCCCTCAGGCTGCTGCAAAGCAGGGTCTAATCGCTAGCAGGAGGACCATGGAAACAGGGCATCTGATGGCATAATTTCACCAGTAACAAAAGCTACGCAGAGCAAATTTGGCAGGGATTCACTAAAGACCACAAAAGACTTAAACTGTCAGTCCCAAACTGACCTCCGCAGAGTATTCCTGATTCTCGATTTCTCTACAATGATTTCCCATTTCTTGGGTTACGATGGACGTTCATAAAAACATTATTTACAATAGTTCATTCTTGGAATGTCATTGCTCACCGATCAGGTCATGTTACGTACAGAACAACGTGCTGATAGGTACCCCGTCACAGGGCTGTTTGCTGGACAGCCGTGTGTTTATTTAGCAGAGCCTTATCACTATTATTTCTTTAGTGTCAACAATGCAGTGGGAACTGCATAAGATCGAAAACAAACAGGGGCACTCCTATCGAAATTAGTTTAGCCTTATGTACACAGCACAGTGAGCAGAGGTATAAATGTACAGAACAAGAACTGTTCTGCACTAGCTCCTCTGGGGCCACACTCAGTGTGCAACAAGCACCCATGTGCAAGGCACCTCAGTCTCAGTGGTCTCTATGTTCCAGTGCTTTTTATTGAGCACTATTTATTGGCAAGCCCCAGACCTTGGTCACACCGATGTGCCTCAAAAGAAGCCTTTGCTGCTTTGCATACTGCTGCAGCAAGCGACTACAAAATAAGGCGCTCAAGAGCAGCAGGAACCAGTCCAACTTGCTGATCAAGGATGCAAGACTTCTCTGTCCCTGCTACACACACGATTTTGCAAACACTGCTGCATTTATAGAAGCAACAGAGCTGCTCCCTTACAAGCTTTCACTCAGTGGGGAATGGCTCTGTGCCACCTCTGTTGCCGAGTTCTTCAGGAAAAGCTTGAGAAACTGTGAAATGTGTGATGAGGGCTGGGGAATTGTGTAGGAAGAAAAATCACGCAGAGAGAACATGTGTGGGAACAGAGCTTGTACGTAACTCGGTTACATTTCATAAGCTTGTTTTAGAAGGAAGAGTGTGCTCATGCAATTTGCATGAAGATTAGAGCTACTGTTATTTACTAGCTTTATACTTGCTGTGAACAAAGAAAGGCCCATGGCAGTCTCATCCACACCTCAAGAGGAGCAACCACCTTCCAGCCACACAACCCACAAGCCCTAGAGCCAGAGATACGAAACTTCAATCCACCCTCAGCCCAGGTCTACAGCTGCTGTCCACCTTGCTACTAGCACAGAGGCTGCAGAGAAACCCACATGGGGAGAAGCCTCACAACCTCATCACATGGGAAGAGGTGAGGTGGTGTCACACCAGACTCCCACTATAAGCTCACATCCCATTGCCAAACCACTCACACGAGGAGCTGCCTGACACTCAATCCAGCTGCCAAGCAGTGTACAACGCAATCAGCCATCCCTTTCCCCAGGTACCTCTGCTCCACTCAAGCGCAGAGGTCAGTTCAAGGATAGACATGGAGCACCTTGGCACTAACAGCATCTTGGACTGGCCCTGCAATAAGCACTCTCCTGCCTTCCCAGCCTCATGCACATTTCCAAGGAGGAACTAAGTATACAGAAGGGGACTCCTACCTTCTTCCCAACGTTCCTAGGGTCTGTGAGTTGGACTCACACTTTGTGTGGTGTGTGGATTAAGGTGCTCTATGCCAAGCCCATCCTGGATCCTGTCTTGCATCACCTTTGGGATGTTGCATGGCAAACTGAAAATATGGATTCACCTGGCTGAAGTATAATCCAGGTCTGGGGTCAGATCAGTTTTATCCTCCAGCTCAGCACCCAGTTACACGAACAAGTTGTACCAGCACAGCAGAGGGGACAGCACTAAGCAGGCATGGCCTGTTAGTGACTAGCAGAGTCACTACAGAAAGGTCTGTGGGAGCCAGGCTGCAGCAGGAGCACCAGGAGGGGATCAGGCTCTGCCCACCCTATGCTCTTCACAGACACTCAAGGAGGGAGACGCAGGCTCTCGTGGGCTTGCCTCCACTCATCACTTTTTATGGGATGTAGGGTTAAGCCTCACCCTCTAGCCAGTCTTGGTCTCTTCCCATGTGGATGTCACATCAACTGCAAGACAGTTCTCCTCACTGACCCAGGTACAGCACTGCCTGACTGCCAGCCACACACTGTCACAGACCCCCAGGCTTGTTGACCTTATTTTGGCCATGCAGAGAGGGAACGACCTGGCCAGTGCATGGCCTGCTCTGTAGGAGCACAGCAAAGAGCCAGCTGTGCTGGAATTACAAAGATCCCCACACACCTTCCTCTGGCTCCTTCAGGGTCCTCTTCACAAAATCCACAGCCTGAGCCACCTCCTGGTCACTACACACATCCATCTGCAGCACTTGCATGCGATCTGACTTCATGTTCTTCAGCTCCCTGGCTCCATCTCCATTCTCGTCCTGCTCAGCAGAAAAGAAAGACGTCCTGCTAAGACAGACAAGGAGCAGTAATGCAGCTTTGGGCTGGGCACGTTCACACGGACAGGAAATAGATGCTATTGAAATACACACAGAGGTGTAAACCTGGTGCACAAATAGGTACATGAGCCACATGAACCAGCATGCAACCCACTGCCATCTTCCCATTCCCTCCAGCACAGCCTCTATATCTCCATCAGTGACCCACTGCTCTAACTCACACAAAGGGTTTGACATCTGTAATACTGTCAAATACTGTGCCAGCCTGGGATAACTGTGGGTGACTCTAAACTACCTCAGTCTCCATGCTCTGCAGGTAACATAGCAAACACTTATAAAGAAATCAAGAGTCAGATTTTCTAGGCTTAAAAGCAAATGGCTAATTAGGCACCGTACTCATTTCATTCCAAAATATTGCCTGGCTTCTAATGAAGCAGTATTGTCAGACCACTTTGAAAACAAGACAGCAGGGAGACCTTCGGCATGCCTAATAGCAAATGGTCTGATGCTACAGGATACAGTAGGAAACAGTTACAGCTGAACCTATATAATAGTAATATTTTGCTCTTACTATACAGCAGAACAGGATGTGCGGAAATACATGCACAGTGGAGATCTGCTACACAACAAGTTTACAGACACAAGGCATGAAAGGAAGAGATTCTGGCTGAGGAAGCAAGAACAAGCTTTTTTTTTTTTTTTTTTTTTGTCTTCACACCATAGGTAATAAGAATGTGACAGCTCTGCTTTCCTTTCTATCCTTTTGCTTTCTTTCCCCATTCCACACCCCCCCACCCCGATGCTATCATTAGAGATTCTGTTAATATTGTGGGGTGGTTTTTTTTGTTTAGTCAACCTGAACACAGTTCAAATCCCAAATTTTATCTGGTCACTTCCAGACGGGATTGTTGCCTAAGCCTCACAGCCTTGCTCAGGTGCTATGCAACAAATAAAAGCCAATAGAGCACAGATTAGCCATGCAGTTCCACAGCAGGTTTGAGCTTTAATTCATCAAACTATTTCCTGAATCACAGGCTCTGCCTTGTTAGGGAGGAAGAAATTATGAATTGGTGAGTCACCGTGCCTGGCTGCCACTCTTCCTTTAGCACTTGATA
Source organism: Charadrius vociferus (assembly GCF_000708025.1). Taxonomy (NCBI): domain Eukaryota; kingdom Metazoa; phylum Chordata; class Aves; order Charadriiformes; family Charadriidae; genus Charadrius; species Charadrius vociferus. The sequence goes on from NW_009647955.1 coordinate 4,241,095, forward strand.
CCAACTCCCACAGTACAAGGGCAAACAAGGCGAGCAACCCTCCCACAGTCACCTGCTCAGCTGCCTCTGCAGCCAGGCTGATGTAAAAACCATGTAACTGCTTAGTTTTTCTACACATATCTCACGCTTTTTAATGAATATAGTATATAACATCTCACCTCCACCTTCAGCCCAGTGAACAATGATGTGTAATGAAGGAATAGAGCTGAAACGTCCATTTCAGCTCTGAGCAAGACAGAGTAGCTCTCTTAAAAATCAATATATAGTGACACTGGAGTTATGACAATAGTAAGGAGGAGTTTCTGGCCCTATGTCTGCACAGCATTTCACACCTGGCTTATTTCCAGGTATCACAAAAACAGCAAATAAAGACTTGAAGCTTTCTAATGCACATCAAACGCAGTGATGTGCTGTGTCTAGGCCTCTTACCTAGCCACAAAAAGAATCCCTAAGAGTGGCATTACAAGTACTTAATAACATAGTCACTAACATATTATATTCCCTTTGTGAACATAATGGGTGAGGGTTGTGTGATGCCTCACTATGTTTCTGGAAGATGCTCTTGCATCTCACTGAGTTATACAAGCAACTTTCAGCTACTTAACAGTGAATAAAGTACAGCTAATTCAGCTTGTAAAAGAGATTTACTGTATCTACATAGAAACAAAAACTTAGCTGTATCTGTACTCAAGTACCAGTTGTCACTTCAGAGCACTGAAAATACCTTTCCCTATGTGTTTTTTAATCTTTTATAATGCTTATAAACTAAACATGAAATATTTCCACTGTTTTTTTAAAAACAAAGTCATAGACCAGCAACTTAAAAATCCAGTCTAAATGGTTTACATTATTCATATTGAAATGAATTTTCCCCTATCACCAGTGCAACTCAATCTGCAAAGTTACCTTCCCAGCTACAATTCATTCATTGTTGACAAAACATATTGATTTTGGAAGACTGACTTCCCACTTGCAATATCAGTTGGAACTACTTTTCACAGTTGCAGACACCACCTCAGCCACTATTTAACTGTAAAAAAAATTGCTTAACTCGTATGACCAGAAAACCTTCACAAATGAAGCAGTCATCTTACTATGGAAAGAAGCGAACATCATCTTATGTTCTGCAGTCTCTAGGGGCTGTAAGCACATTCTCTGTTCAGATACCCACACAGTACTTCCCCCTTGTTTTTTAAATGGTAGATTTTCTGGCTGGGAAGATACCAGTAGCAGTTCCCAGGGGAGCAGGCAAGCTGTCCTCCCTGGGATGGCCTTGGCGTGCACCAGCAGGAGCCACGCAGCAGCAGAGCCAAGCAGCATCCCTGGGGGGATCCCAGTAGTGCCGGCCCATTTGCTCCTGCAAAACCTCTCTCCCCCTCCTTTTGCTGTCACTTTATTTGCCTGATTTTTTTCCTCTTGGACAACCTCTCAGCTCTCCTTTCCACTTTCATCAGAGTTGGACTTGAAAGCTGCCCTGCTTCAGCCCAGCCTGCTGCCCAAGTACTCTCCAGAGAGACCTTCAGTGGGTCCGTCCTGTTTCCTCCCAGCTATCTCATTTCCCCCGGTTATCCTGCCCTCGCAGTCCTGCACAGCTCTGGCTGCCCACCCCACCCTCCGCCTCGCAGGAGCTGCTCCTGGGCAGGGAGCCCGACAGCCACACAAGCCCTCTCCACCCTTCAGAAGAGCCTTGCTCCAGCTTTCGGCTGCCTCCCCTTCCCCATTCTTGCTTTTCTCCTGCTCTGGTTCTGAGGATCCTGATGCAGCTGGTGCTGAGGGACAGGCAGATCGCACATGGGATTGTTAGCAGAGAGCCCTCCTGTAACAGACTGAGCCACAGCCTTTTTTCAGGGAAGCTCCTGAGACTGAGGATTAGGTCCTGGCAAGCGCTTGGGCACACGCAGGGAGATGTCAGTGGGAATCAGGAAGCCACAAACACAATGCTGAACACCCGTGGATCCGGCCAGCTCGCTCCATCTGCGTCAGTTCCCCCCTCGCCCTGCTGCTGCCTATCCCCCCCGCTCCCTTCCTGCGCTTCCTGGGCAGAACACCTTGTATTTGTCATTACTGGTTTCTATCTACCCGATTTCAGACTCTACCCAATCTATCAAGATCATTTTGAACCCTATTACCCCAAGGGCCTGCAATCCTCCCTGCTTGGCACCATGCACGTTTCTTTCCAAGTGAACTCTCTATTCCAGGGACCACTTCCAAGAAAATTTCCCTGGGACTGAACAGCAGTCACAGGCTTAGAGCGTAAGTTTGCTCATGAGACTATCATGAGGGACCGTCTCAAAACCCTTATTCAGGGTACATTTATTCCTTCCCTTTTAACCACTCTGCTGCTTAGCCAGAATGAGATCAGATTGACACGGCACAGTCTGATCCCGGTAAACTTTTACAGACGGTGTGTATCACACTATGATCTAGACATTTGTAAAACCGACAGTTCAGTGTGTTGTAACTTCATCTAGTGCACTGAAGGTGAGCTGCCTGGTTAGCGATTCCAGAGGTCTGTCTCAGTATCTGCCCTCTTCCAGCATTCTGGAAACCCCCTGGCCTCCAGGTGCTCCTGAAAGTATCACCGATGCGGCAAAAATCACAATGGCTCATCCTTTAAATGCTCTTCAGTACATTTTGTCAGGCCTGGTGGACTCGAACACATCTATTTATGTAAAAATTACCTGTTCTTTTCCCTTTTCTTGCCTGTAGTCCTCATGAAAACTGCTGGCAGTAGGCATCTGAAAACAATGTACCCTTTTTTTCAGTAAGATCAAAGACAGCAATGATTATTTCAACTTTTCCTGTACTTTCTACTTTTCAAGTTATTTTTGTAATCGCTTTCTGTGTTTTTCCATCTTAATTCTAATGTATTAACAGAAACTTTCTCTCTGGACTTACTCGTCCTTGCTAAATGAAATCCCTTTTGCACTTGATCCTCTCCAGTTCTATCCCAGCCTGCTTGCAGTATTCTTGTTATTCCTGTAGCTTTATTTTTTACCGTCTGATCATAAAAAAAGCTCCTGATGCAGCTGACAGTGACCCATCTTGTCTTTAATGCCAGAGCTTTCTGCGGTGGCCGGTACATCCGGGATCCTTTAATTCTCAGTATAAAAGCATGCAAGGAAGTGATGATGGAGTAACTATGTGTGAACTAATAGCCTGGCATCTGCTCTACGACAACTGCCCCCATACCTGCTCTGACCCTACACTGACCCCACAGCAGCTCACTCTTCTCCCATGACAGGGTAAGTTTCCTTGCATTCATCATGAGCAGCTACACGCACACTGCCAATTACCATAGGGTAGCTGCATCCTTAGCCACACTGCATGCGTGCCCCTTCACTTACCAGCAATAATCACTCATATGCTCATGTCTTATTCTTCACGAGCGATCTGACCCAACAGCTCCCTGACTTCACTGACGTTTCCTGCTTCTTTTGGATCCATTGTCCTTTTCTGCAGTCACTATATGCTTCCTTTTCTCAGGGCAGTCAGCTCTATATTTAAAACCATTTTCATCCCACAGGCATTCTACCATTAGGTTTTCAGTAAGCTCCTGCTCATCAAATTTTAAATTTCTACGCTATTATCTCCCTCAGCCAGCACAAGGCTGTTCAGTGAGGATACTGCTGTCCCAAGAACCACAGAAAGCATTTGGCTGTGTTACTTTTGCAACAGCTACCAGATTACTGTGTTACCACCAGACCCTGACCTTCAGATGCACTTAATAATCAACACTACCAATCCAGGGGCAGGGGGGGACCGGACCACAAACAAGTGAAATCCTAGGGCACTAAGTCCAGATCTCCTAAAAATTTATTAACACACAGAACAAAAAAAATCACATTTTCCCACTCTTTGCCCCTTCAGGATCAAGTGCTCAGTCAATCTCCTGAAAGTCACCTGCAGATCAACTACGATTGCTGATGCACCTTCCACTTCCACACAGAATATAAGTACTGAACCACAAGAGTTTTGGGTCCAAGTAAGAAGTTGCCAGGCCAGATCACAGGGCATGCTGAGAGCTGCCTGAATGTTCTGGGATAGGTAATAATCTGTTATCAAGAAGCAATATATTTTTTTTTTTTTTTCACGTCAGTAAAACAAGCAAGCAGGGCTCACTTCAGGAGTGTTTCTTTTCTTAATATGACTTCAAATGGAGCCTGGCACTCCCTGCTCCGCACTAGCGTGCTGCCTGCCAAACATCACTCTCAGACCACCCTACCTCCCCTCTCCTTTCTGTTCCCTATGCCTGCTGCTCAGCAAAGTGAGTGCCTGACTTGCTATTACCCAGAGTCAGGCATCCCAAAGCAGCATATGACATGATTACTGCAGGATTTACACAGCCTCCACATGGAAATTTCCAAATAATGGCAATTTTCCAACAGGACTCTCTTGCTCTCAAGTTACACAATATGTCAGCTGATAATAACTTTCCCTTCTGGTGTGATGGAAAAACGTAACCTCTGCTGAGATCACACAGGCAATGAGGGCCACATTTTGTGTTTGTTCTCGCCCTCCACACTACTCAAGAATCTGTGGCCATCACTCCCTGAGCACCTGTGCAGAAAAGGCCAGAGAAACAAGTGGGTATGACCTGGTTTTGAACAGTTCAGGTCAGCAATTACATGAGTTTTGACTATGAAAACAGCAAAAAAAAGCATTGTAAGGGTAAAACCCCAGCGGAGATGGCAATGGAGATGGCCCAGTTTTATAAAGAGGATTACACAACACAGTTACCTGCAAAAGCAGGTACTGAGATGATGGGTCTGCAACCCCTTCTGATTCAGTAGGCCTAAACTGATCTCTTGCAAGAAGTGATGCCATCTGCCAAACACAGGTGACAGAGGCTAAGACTTACAGTTATCAGAAACTGATCAGAAATTGGTAAATTTGTTTATTCAGCTATCCAAAAACTGAATAGCTTCTACAGAACCTGTAGAAGCACAGTTTGGAGAAGACACTTTGGAAACAGAACCTGACCAAGGCAAGAGAGGTGGCTTGGAGATGAATTCGAGAAAAGCGTCCCCAAAGGAAAGTGACAGTATGAAAGACAGCAACAGAGATGCCAGGGAAGACAGAAAGCCACAGTGCCATAGCAATCTTGGACTATCAGACTTATTGAGTGTGTTGCAGTATTGCTGAGAGGCTTTCAGCAGTGAACAGTGCCCAACTGTGCAAGCTACTGTACACACAGGCAGCTGACAGACAGTCCCTGCCCTAAAGAGCTCAGAATTACAGGAATGACAAGATGCAACAGGCAAATGAAGCAATGGAAGGTGTAAAGATCCCTGCCTACTGCGCTTCCCCCAGGTCTTGCACTAGAATAAATGGGAGCTGCAGTTGAAGAGGCTGTCACTTGTGAAGCATTTTTCTCCATTCACGGAAGAATTTTGATCAGTATTACTACTCACCAAGCATCCAGCAAAAAGAGTAAATCCCTTTGAGTGGAGCTGTTTTGCCAAGGCATGTCCAAAACCTTTGTCACAGCCTGTTATTAGCACCGCCTTCCCTTCAGCCTGTGTGGGGAAAGACAAGAATACGGTATCATCAGCACAGCGAGACACAGCACAGGAGCAGCCCCACAGCTCGGGCCAGCCCGTCCTCAGGAGGTACAATTCCAGCTGCAAGCCACGGTGGGCATGTACCTCTCTGCATGCTAACCTGACCGCAGTCTAAACCCAACCATTTCAGCGGAGCTTTTGCCAGCTCAGCCAGCGTAAAGGAGGTGACAAGATTCCTGTCTAGAAACACAACCAGCTCCCAACTACTGTGAAACCCTAAATTTACTCAACTGCTGGTCTGTAACAAGTTGCGATGCCTTGATACTCGAGCTAGGACAGTAGCACTTTCTTTCAAGTATCAGTGGCCAAAACAGAAGAGAAGCATTTCTAAAGAAGGTAGTGATCTACCAGCTCATACGCATTATAAGAAACAGCAGCACAGAAAACATCCAAATAATAGTATGTCACCTGCTTGAACTGTACAGCAGCTCTTTTAACTGCAGAGCGACTCTCTATTGTCTGTTCCCTACCTTCTCCCACTCTTTGCGGTACTTTCCATACTGTGTTTTAGCATGCAGCAATATGACTACAGGTTAGGGTTTCCTTCTGAAACACTGCAGTCTTAACAGGAACAATTTATTGAATCCTATGGTTCTCTCCTACATTATTATTATCTTTTGACTGATGGATAAATTGAGATTTGATACTCCATCTGATATGACACAACAGGCTTGCGATAGATCTGAAAACAGAATCCCAGATCCTGAAGAGAAGCACATACTGTAACACTGCACCTTCACCCTCTTTCTTTGCTTGAAAGCCATCTCTCCCCTGCTCTCACCACAGCTGTGAAGCAATGAGCTCGTAACGCTTAGCCCAACTTGCAAGCACCCAGCTGCAGTGCCGCACACTGCTCAGACTGAAACCGTATCTGTGAGGCAATAACATGATATAGTAATAAAGTTCTAGAGAAGGCAATAAGGAAGTGAGGTCACTTCCATCTCTGTGGAGATATCTGCAACTAATAACCCCTGTTACTGTATTAACAGTTGGAATATGAACACTCATATTTTATACTACTTCTGTATGAATTGCACCGGCTTGCCCAGCCACTTTTTCAGACAGAAATGGGGCAATCACTGGCGTTCTCTGACCTCGTTTTGCTGACATGCGTGGTAGAGAAGTGGCAATAAGGAATAATTGCAGGGTGATAGTGATCAGAGCATTACTGCACAAACTCAAGATGTGCAGACAGCAATAAGCAAATGAATTACACCCTGTCCTGTATCTCATGTTGAAGCTGTTGCTTTCAAAGGGGAGTCACGATCTGAAGTTGAAATGAGAACTGACCAAAAGCTTATCCTGCATTTATCATACAAACACCCACATTAACACTGATTCCTCTGCTCACACAAAGAGCGCCCAGCTACAGGCTAGCTCTACTAATGCTCGGAAGGTAGCTACAACTGAAGGATATATGCCAAATGAGAATTAAATATACTGCACTCAGTCTCAATCTAATTTACAGTGACACAACTCCAAGAGATGAGGATCAAGTATGAACCAGATCACAGAATTTTCCAAGGTTACCGCCCATATTAATTGAGGAACCTGGCCCTTGAAGAAAGGATTTGACTTTTTCCTCTGCCTCACCTCCCTCGACCACTTGCTTCTGAATCCTGAAGACAGAAGACCTCCCAAAAAGGCAGCAACTGAGCATGAGATAAAGAGTTGGGACCACTTCCAGAGACATGGACAGGGAAACAGAGGCAATGCCCAATCCTCAGCTATCGTTAGCTCCTTCATTACCCGATCTAATAAGGACAGACCTCAGCTTCAAGAAATAAAAGCAAATTGCTGGGCTGTGTTCCTGTGTGCATCTAGTTTTAGCTCTCAGCAGCTGGTTTGCTTTCTCAGTTTAAAAAAACCTCCAAACCACCAAAATGTTCACAAAAAGGAAGAAGTCTAAAAATCCTCTCAGCTGTCTATAATGGGGAGAAAAGTGAGTAACAACTCACAGTATGAGAAGGTTCCTGGGATTATTTGTTAATTACTTGCTATTACCCTAATTTCTGGTAATAGAGCATGTGACTACAGCAGTTCATAACAGACCGAGGCCCTGGTAGTGATAACAAGAGTGCAAAAACCCAAGGGATGTAACAGATCTCACATCTGTAGCTGCTCTCGTGTTTGTGCCATGCCTGATGGACGGCGAGCTCCCAGGGATGAGAGCAGGGAGTGACCCCATTCACAGCCAAAAAGATCCTAACCCCACAAAACCTTCAAACACAGAAAAGCCTGATCAACTTTATCTTTTGAAAGTCCGAAGATAAGGCCTAATGGGCCTCGTTCCTGGAGTTTGATAAGGTCAGTCTGCAGCTTTCAGTTTGACACAATGCTGAGACAGGCAGAGAGGACCAGCTATCACCTCTCTAGCAGGCATCACAGCGACCTTAATCAGCATTTTTGAGGAACTTCAGGTGCCTCACTTACTAACGGTCATAGAGTGCTCTCAGGAAATACTGCACAGGAGATGGCACTCACAGACAGTGCTGCCAGGGCTCCTGAGACCTGCTAAGAGTGCAGAAGAACTTCTTGTGCTGGAGGTGCTGCTGTGGCACCTGGGCAGGGTAATACTGTCAGTACCCTCGCTGCGTGATCCACAGCACCGTAACATACATTCCACACGCTTCGAACAGCCCCAGTGAGGCAGCCCAATTTTAACCTGCAGCTAGCTCGGGTGCACACACCTGACAAGCTTTTCCTATTGGGATACAATCTCTTTACTAAATAGCAGAATTTATTTTACTAATGCAGATGATCTATCAAAATCATACACATTTACTGCAAAAGAGGCTAAGGAAAGCGAAGCTCAGTCTTTCTGGACAATGTGGGAACCCACCGTGCTTGCCTAAACTTTATCTTCTACTGTGTCACTTGTTTCTGGGATCCTGTTCTCTTTTATGCCGTCCCCTGACCATGTGCTTGTTATCAAACAGACTAATTTGAAGATGAGAACTACACAGTAAACTTTGCTTGTTCCCTTTTTCCAGTGTCGGGAAGTAAAGGTTTTCAATCCTAGGAAAAGGAACTGGAAGTATTCACTAAGGGGAAGGCATTTTCCTCAGGTGGGACAGGGATGGGGAACATCAGTGGTGCAGAGCAGCCGGCGTGCAGTGGGGGCTGCAGAGGGGCAGGACTGCCCCGGAGCACAAACATGTTCACTTGCAGGTTCTTCCCGGTGCCTGCAGAAAGGTTGTCTGGACCGTAAGCAAGAACCCAATTAACTCCAACCCAGTGAAAGAACCCCACACATTTTGTGTAGAAGACATGTAGAAGTGACTGTTTATGCAATTCTTTCTGTTCACAGGGCTTTTTTTTTTTTTCCTCCCTTACGCTCACTTCCAAATTTAGAGTA